>NW_027460399.1:0-86687 GCF_050947875.1 Dermacentor variabilis | reverse complement strand
TTAAAAAGAGCAGCATCGGCATGCTTTTCACGTCGTTTGGTAGAAATCCACGCGCGCGTTCTGCCAAAAGCACCATTTGCATGCATATCGTGTGGTTTTGCAGAAAACTGCGTCCGCGTCTACCAAAAGATGCATGCGCATGCTTAAAACGCGTTTTGGCACAAATCCATGTGCGGGTGCTAAAAAGAGCAACATCGGCATGCTTTTCACGTCGTTTGGTAGAAATCCACACGCGCGTTCTGCCAAAAGCACCATTTGCATGCATATCGTGTGGTTTTGCAGAAAACTGCGTCCGCGTCTACCAAAAGATGCATGCGCATGCTTAAAACGCGCTTTGGCACAAATCCATATGCGGATGTTAAAAAGAGCAGCGTCGGCATGCTTTTCACGTCGTTTGGTAGAAATCCACGCGCGCGTTCTGCCAAAAGCACCATTTGCATGCATATCGTGTGGTTTTGCAGAAAACTGCGTCCGCGTCTACCAAAAGATGCATGCGCATGCTTAAAACGCGTTTTGGCACAAATCCATGTGCGGGTGCTAAAAAGAGCAGCATCGGCATGCTTTTCACGTCGTTTGGTAGAAATCCACACGCGCGTTCTGCCAAAAGCACCATTTGCATGCATATCGTGTGGTTTTGCAGAAAACTGCGTCCGCGTCTACCAAAAGATGCATGTGCATGCTAAAAACGCGTTTTGGCACAAATTCATGTGCGGGTGCTAAAAAGAGCAGCATCGGCATGCTTTTCACGTCGTTTCGTAGAAATCCACACGCGCGTTCTGCCAAAAGCACCATTTGCATGCCTATCGTGTGGTTTTGCAGAAAACTGCGTCCGCGTCTACCAAAAGATGCATGCGCATGCTTAAAACGCGCTTTGGCACAAATCCATGTGCGGATGTTAAAAAAGAGCAGCATCGGCATGCTTTTCACGTCGTTTGGTAGAAATCCACGCGCGCGTTCTGCCAAAAGCACCATTTGCATGCATATCGTGTGGTTTTGCAGAAAACTGCGTCCGCGTCTACCAAAAGATGCATGCGCATGCTTAAAACGCGTTTGGGCACAAATCCATGTGCGGGTGCTAAAAAGAGCAGCATCGGCATGCTTTTCACGTCGTTTGGTAGAAATCCACACGCGCGTTCTGCCAAAAGCACCATTTGCATGCCTATCGTGTGGTTTTGCAGAAAACTGCGTCCGCGTCTACCAAAAGATGCATGCGCATGCTTAAAACGCGCTTTGGCACAAATCCATGTGCGGATGTTAAAAAGAGCAGCATCGGCATGCTTTTCACGTCGTTTGGTAGAAATCCACACGCGCGTTCTGCCAAAAGCACCATTTGCATGCATATCGTGTGGTTTTGCAGAAAACTGCGTCCGCGTCTACCAAAAGATGCATGTGCATGCTAAAAACGCGTTTTGGCACAAATCCATGTGCGGGTGCTAAAAAGAGCAGCATCGGCATGCTTTTCACGTCGTTTGGTAGAAATCCACACGCGCGTTCTGCCAAAAGCACCATTTGCATGCATATCGTGTGGTTTTGCAGAAAACTGCGTCCGCGTCTACCAAAAGATGCATGTGCATGCTAAAAACGCGTTTTGGCACAAATCCATGTGCGGGTGCTAAAAAGAGCAGCATCGGCATGCTTTTCACGTCGTTTGGTAGAAATCCACACGCGCGTTCTGCCAAAAGCACCATTTGCATGCCTATGGTGTGGTTTTGCAGAAAACTGCGTCCGCGTCTACCAAAAGATGCATGTGCATGCTAAAAACGCGTTTTGGCACAAATCCATGTGCGGGTGCTAAAAAGAGCAGCATCGGCATGCTTTTCACGTCGTTTGGTAGAAATCCACGCGCGCGTTCTGCCAAAAGCACCATTTGCATGCCTATCGTGTGGTTTTGCAGAAAACTGCGTCCGCGTCTACCAAAAGATGCATGCGCATGCTTAAAACGCGTTTTGGCACAAATCCATGTGCGGATGTTAAAAAGAGCAGCATCGGCATGCTTTTCACGTCGTTTGGTAGAAATCCACACGCGCGTTCTGCCAAAAGCACCATTTGCATGCATATCGTGTGGTTTTGCAGAAAACTGCGTCCGCGTCTACCAAAAGATGCATGTGCATGCTAAAAACGCGTTTTGGCACAAATTCATGTGCGGGTGCTAAAAAGAGCAGCAACGGCATGCTTTTCACGTCGTTTCGTAGAAATCCACACGCGCGTTCTGCCAAAAGCACCATTTGCATGCCTATCGTGTGGTTTTGCAGAAAACTGCGTCCGCGTCTACCAAAAGATGCATGCGCATGCTTAAAACGCGCTTTGGCACAAATCCATGTGCGGATGTTAAAAAGAGCAGCATCGGCATGCTTTTCACGTCGTTTGGTAGAAATCCACGCGCGCGTTCTGCCAAAAGCACCATTTGCATGCATATCGTGTGGTTTTGCAGAAAACTGCGTCCGCGTCTACCAAAAGATGCATGCGCATGCTTAAAACGCGTTTTGGCACAAATCCATGTGCGGGTGCTAAAAAGAGCAGCATCGGCATGCTTTTCACGTCGTTTGGTAGAAATCCACACGCGCGTTCTGCCAAAAGCACCATTTGCATGCCTATCGTGTGGTTTTGCAGAAAACTGCGTCCGCGTCTACCAAAAGATGCATGCGCATGCTTAAAACGCGCTTTGGCACAAATCCATGTGCGGATGTTAAAAAGAGCAGCATCGGCATGCTTTTCACGTCGTTTGGTAGAAATCCACACTCGCGTTCTGCCAAAAGCACCATTTGCATGCATATCGTGTGGTTTTGCAGAAAACTGCGTCCGCGTCTACCAAAAGATGCATGTGCATGCTAAAAACGCGTTTTGGCACAAATCCATGTGCGGGTGCTAAAAAGAGCAGCATCGGCATGCTTTTCACGTCGTTTGGTAGAAATCCACACGCGCGTTCTGCCAAAAGCACCATTTGCATGCCTATGGTGTGGTTTTGCAGAAAACTGCGTCCGCGTCTACCAAAAGATGCATGCGCATGCTTAAAACGCGCTTTGGCACAAATCCATGTGCGGATGTTAAAAAGAGCAGCATCGGCATGCTTTTCACGTCGTTTGGTAGAAATCCACGCGCGCGTTCTGCCAAAAGCACCATTTGCATGCATATCGTGTGGTTTTGCAGAAAACTGCGTCCGCGTCTACCAAAAGATGCATGCGCATGCTTAAAACGCGTTTTGGCACAAATCCATGTGCGGGTGCTAAAAAGAGCAGCATCGGCATGCTTTTCACGTCGTTTGGTAGAAATCCACACGCGCGTTCTGCCAAAAGCACCATTTGCATGCATATCGTGTGGTTTTGCAGAAAACTGCGTCCGCGTCTACCAAAAGATGCATGTGCATGCTAAAAACGCGTTTTGGCACAAATCCATGTGCGGGTGCTAAAAAGAGCAGCATCGGCATGCTTTTCACGTCGTTTGGTAGAAATCCACGCGCGCGTTCTGCCAAAAGCACCATTTGCATGCCTATCGTGTGGTTTTGCAGAAAACTGCGTCCGCGTCTACCAAAAGATGCATGCGCATGCTTAAAACGCGTTTTGGCACAAATCCATGTGCGGATGTTAAAAAGAGCAGCATCGGCATGATTTTCACGTCGTTTGGTAGAAATCCACGCGCGCGTTCTGCCAAAAGCACCATTTGCATGCATATCGTGTGGTTTTGCAGAAAACTGCGTCCGCGTCTACCAAAAGATGCATGCGCATGCTTAAAACGCGTTTTGGCACAAATCCATGTGCGGGTGCTAAAAAGAGCAGCATCGGCATGCTTTTCACGTCGTTTGGTAGAAATCCACACGCGCGTTCTGCCAAAAGCACCATTTGCATGCCTATCGTGTGGTTTTGCAGAAAACTGCGTCCGCGTCTACCAAAAGATGCATGCGCATGCTTAAAACGCGCTTTGGCACAAATCCATGTGCGGATGTTAAAAAGAGCAGCATCGGCATGCTTTTCACGTCGTTTGGTAGAAATCCACGCGCGCGTTCTGCCAAAAGCACCATTTGCATGCCTATCGTGTGGTTTTGCAGAAAACTGCGTCCGCGACTACCAAAAGATGCATGCGCATGCTTAAAACGCGCTTTGGCACAAATCCATGTGCGGATGTTAAAAAGAGCAGCATCGGCATGCTTTTCACGTCGTTTGGTAGAAATCCACGCGCGCGTTCTGCCAAAAGCACCATTTGCATGCATATCGTGTGGTTTTGCAGAAAACTGCGTCCGCGTCTACCAAAAGATGCATGCGCATGCTTAAAACGCGCTTTGGCACAAATCCATGTGCGGATGTTAAAAAGAGCAGCATCGGCATGCTTTTCACGTTGTTTGGTAGAAATCCACGCGTGCGTTCTGCCAAAAGCACCATTTGCATGCCTATCGTGTGGTTTTGCAGAAAACTGCGTCCGCGTCTACCAAAAGATGCATGCGCATGCTTAAAACGCGCTTTGGCACAAATCCATGTGCGGATGCTAAAAAGAGCAGCATCGGCATGCTTTTCACGTCGTTTGGTAGAAATCCACGCGCGCGTTCTGCCAAAAGCACCATTTGCATGCATATCGTGTGGTTTTGCAGAAAACTGCGTCCGCGTCTACCAAAAGATGCATGCGCATGCTTAAAACGCGCTTTGGCACAAATCCATGTGCGGATGTTAAAAAGAGCAGCATCGGCATGCTTTTCACGTCGTTTGGTAGAAATCCACGCGCGCGTTCTGCCAAAAGCACCATTTGCATGCCTATCGTGTGGTTTTGCAGAAAACTGCGTCCGCGTCTACCAAAAGATGCATGCGCATGCTTAAAACGCGCTTTGGCACAAATCCATGTGCGGATGTTAAAAAGAGCAGCATCGGCATGCTTTTCACGTCGTTTGGTAGAAATCCACGCGCGCGTTCTGCCAAAAGCACCATTTGCATGCATATCGTGTGGTTTTGCAGAAAACTGCGTCCGCGTCTACCAAAAGATGCATGCGCATGCTTAAAACGCGCTTTGGCACAAATCCATGTGCGGATGTTAAAAAGAGCAGCATCGGCATGCTTTTCACGTTGTTTGGTAGAAATCCACGCGCGCGTTCTGCCAAAAGCACCATTTGCATGCCTATCGTGTGGTTTTGCAGAAAACTGCGTCCGCGTCTACCAAAAGATGCATGCGCATGCTTAAAACGCGCTTTGGCACAAATCCATGTGCGGATGCTAAAAAGAGCAGCATCGGCATGCTTTTCACGTCGTTTGGTAGAAATCCACGCGCGCGTTCTGCCAAAAGCACCACTTGCATGCATATCGTGTGGTTTTGCAGAAAACTGCGTCTGCGTCTACCAAAAGATGCATGCGCATGCTAAAAACGCGTTTTGGCACAAATCCATGTGCGGGTGCTAAAAAGAGCAGCATCGGCATGCTTGTCACGTCGTTTGGTAGAAATCCACGCGCGCGTTCTGCCAAAAGCACCATTTGCATGCATATCGTGTGGTTTTGCAGAAAACTGCGTCCGCGTCTACCAAAAGATGCATGCGCATGCTTAAAACGCGTTTTGGCACAAATCCATGTGCGGGTGCTAAAAAGAGCAGCATCGGCATGCTTTTCACGTCGTTTGGTAGAAATCCACGCGCGCGTTGTGCCAAAAGCACCATTTGCATGCATATCGTGTGGTTTTGCAGAAAACTGCGTCCGCGTCTACCAAAAGATGCATGCGCATGCTAAAAACCCGTTTTGCCACAAATCCATGTGCGGGTGCTAAAAAGAGCAGCATCGGCATGCTTTTCACGTCGTTTGGTAGAAATCCACGCGCGCGTTCTGCCAAAAGCACCATTTGCATGCCTATCGTGTGGTTTTGCAGAAAACTGCGTCCGCGTCTACCAAAAGATGCATGCGCATGCTTAAAACGCGCTTTGGCACAAATCCATGTGCGGATGTTAAAAAGAGCAGCATCGGCATGCTTTTCACGTCGTTTGGTAGAAATCCACGCGCGCGTTCTGCCAAAAGCACCATTTGCATGCCTATCGTGTGGTTTTGCAGAAACCTGCGTCCGCGTCTACCAAAAGATGCATGCGCATGCTTAAAACGCGCTTTGGCACAAATCCATGTGCGGATGTTAAAAGAACAGCATCGGCATGCTTTTCACGTCGTTTGGTAGAAATCCACGCGCGCGTTCTGCCAAAAGCACCATTTGCATGCATATCGTGTGGTTTTGCAGAAAACTGCGTCCGCGTCTACCAAAAGATGCATGCGCATGCTTAAAACGCGTTTTGGCACAAATACATGTGCGGGTGCTAAAAAGAGCAGCATCGGCATGCTTTTCATGTCGTTTGGTAGAAATCCACGCGCGCGTTCTGCCAAAAGCACCATTTGCATGCCTATCGTGTGGTTTTGCAGAAAACTGCGTCCGCGTCTACCAAAAGATGCATGCGCATGCTTAAAACGCGCTTTGGCACAAATCCATGTGCGGATGTTAAAAAGAGCAGCATCGGCATGCTTTTCATGTCGTTTGGTAGAAATCCACGCGCGCGTTCTGCCAAAAGCACCATTTGCATGCCTATCGTGTGGTTTTGCAGAAAACTGCGTCCGCGTCTACCAAAAGATGCATGCGCATGCTTAAAACGCACTTTGGCACAAATCCATGTGCGGATGTTAAAAAGAGCAGCATCGGCATGCTTTTCACGTCGTTTGGTAGAAATCCACGCGCGCGTTCTGTCAAAAGCACCATTTGCATGCATATCGTGTGGTTTTGCAGAAAACTGCGTCCGCGTCTACCAAAAGATGCATGCGCATGCTTAAAACGCGCTTTGGCACAAATCCATATGCGGATGTTAAAAAGAGCAGCGTCGGCATGCTTTTCACGTCGTTTGGTAGAAATCCACGCGCGCGTTCTGCCAAAAGCACCATTTGCATGCATATCGTGTGGTTTTGCAGAAAACTGCGTCCGCGTCTACCAAAAGATGCATGCGCATGCTTAAAACGCGTTTTGGCACAAATCCATGTGCGGGTGCTAAAAAGAGCAGCATCGGCATGCTTTTCACGTCGTTTCGTAGAAATCCACACGCGCGTTCTGCCAAAAGCACCATTTGCATGCCTATCGTGTGGTTTTGCAGAAAACTGCGTCCGCGTCTACCAAAAGATGCATGCGCATGCTTAAAACGCGCTTTGGCACAAATCCATGTGCGGATGTTAAAAAGAGCAGCATCGGCATGCTTTTCACGTCGTTTGGTAGAAATCCACGCGCGCGTTCTGCCAAAAGCACCATTTGCATGCATATCGTGTGGTTTTGCAGAAAACTGCGTCCGCGTCTACCAAAAGATGCATGCGCATGCTTAAAACGCGTTTTGGCACAAATCCATGTGCGGGTGCTAAAAAGAGCAGCATCGGCATGCTTTTCACGTCGTTTGGTAGAAATCCACACGCGCGTTCTGCCAAAAGCACCATTTGCATGCCTATCGTGTGGTTTTGCAGAAAACTGCGTCCGCGTCTACCAAAAGATGCATGCGCATGCTTAAAACGCGCTTTGGCACAAATCCATGTGCGGATGTTAAAAAGAGCAGCATCGGCATGCTTTTCACGTCGTTTGGTAGAAATCCACGCGCGCGTTCTGCCAAAAGCACCATTTGCATGCATATCGTGTGGTTTTGCAGAAAACTGCGTCCGCTTCTACCAAAAGATGCATGTGCATGCTAAAAACGCGTTTTGGCACAAATCCATGTGCGGGTGCTAAAAAGAGCAGCATCGGCATGCTTTTCACGTCGTTTGGTAGAAATCCACGCGCGCGTTCTGCCAAAAGCACCATTTGCATGCCTATCGTGTGGTTTTGCAGAAAACTGCGTCCGCGTCTACCAAAAGATGCATGCGCATGCTTAAAACGCATTTTGGCACAAATCCATGTGCGGATGTTAAAAAGAGCAGCATCGGCATGCTTTTCACGTCGTTTGGTAGAAATCCACGCGCGCGTTCTGCCAAAAGCACCATTTGCATGCATATCGTGTGGTTTTGCAGAAAACTGCGTCCGCGTCTACCAAAAGATGCATGCGCATGCTTAAAACGCGTTTTGGCACAAATCCATGTGCGGGTGCTAAAAAGAGCAGCATCGGCATGCTTTTCACGTCGTTTGGTAGAAATCCACACGCGCGTTCTGCCAAAAGCACCATTTGCATGCCTATCGTGTGGTTTTGCAGAAAACTGCGTCCGCGTCTACCAAAAGATGCATGCGCATGCTTAAAACGCGCTTTGGCACAAATCCATGTGCGGATGTTAAAAAGAGCAGCATCGGCATGCTTTTCACGTCGTTTGGTAGAAATCCACGCGCGCGTTCTGCCAAAAGCACCATTTGCATGCCTATCGTGTGGTTTTGCAGAAAACTGCGTCCGCGACTACCAAAAGATGCATGCGCATGCTTAAAACGCGCTTTGGCACAAATCCATGTGCGGATGTTAAAAAGAGCAGCATCGGCATGCTTTTCACGTCGTTTGGTAGAAATCCACGCGCGCGTTCTGCCAAAAGCACCATTTGCATGCATATCGTGTGGTTTTGCAGAAAACTGCGTCCGCGTCTACCAAAAGATGCATGCGCATGCTTAAAACGCGCTTTGGCACAAATCCATGTGCGGATGTTAAAAAGAGCAGCATCGGCATGCTTTTCACGTTGTTTGGTAGAAATCCACGCGTGCGTTCTGCCAAAAGCACCATTTGCATGCCTATCGTGTGGTTTTGCAGAAAACTGCGTCCGCGTCTACCAAAAGATGCATGCGCATGCTTAAAACGCGCTTTGGCACAAATCCATGTGCGGATGCTAAAAAGAGCAGCATCGGCATGCTTTTCACGTCGTTTGGTAGAAATCCACGCGCGCGTTCTGCCAAAAGCACCATTTGCATGCATATCGTGTGGTTTTGCAGAAAACTGCGTCCGCGTCTACCAAAAGATGCATGCGCATGCTTAAAACGCGCTTTGGCACAAATCCATGTGCGGATGTTAAAAAGAGCAGCATCGGCATGCTTTTCACGTCGTTTGGTAGAAATCCACGCGCGCGTTCTGCCAAAAGCACCATTTGCATGCCTATCGTGTGGTTTTGCAGAAAACTGCGTCCGCGTCTACCAAAAGATGCATGCGCATGCTTAAAACGCGCTTTGGCACAAATCCATGTGCGGATGTTAAAAAGAGCAGCATCGGCATGCTTTTCACGTCGTTTGGTAGAAATCCACGCGCGCGTTCTGCCAAAAGCACCATTTGCATGCATATCGTGTGGTTTTGCAGAAAACTGCGTCCGCGTCTACCAAAAGATGCATGCGCATGCTTAAAACGCGCTTTGGCACAAATCCATGTGCGGATGTTAAAAAGAGCAGCATCGGCATGCTTTTCACGTTGTTTGGTAGAAATCCACGCGCGCGTTCTGCCAAAAGCACCATTTGCATGCCTATCGTGTGGTTTTGCAGAAAACTGCGTCCGCGTCTACCAAAAGATGCATGCGCATGCTTAAAACGCGCTTTGGCACAAATCCATGTGCGGATGCTAAAAAGAGCAGCATCGGCATGCTTTTCACGTCGTTTGGTAGAAATCCACGCGCGCGTTCTGCCAAAAGCACCACTTGCATGCATATCGTGTGGTTTTGCAGAAAACTGCGTCTGCGTCTACCAAAAGATGCATGCGCATGCTAAAAACGCGTTTTGGCACAAATCCATGTGCGGGTGCTAAAAAGAGCAGCATCGGCATGCTTGTCACGTCGTTTGGTAGAAATCCACGCGCGCGTTCTGCCAAAAGCACCATTTGCATGCATATCGTGTGGTTTTGCAGAAAACTGCGTCCGCGTCTACCAAAAGATGCATGCGCATGCTTAAAACGCGTTTTGGCACAAATCCATGTGCGGGTGCTAAAAAGAGCAGCATCGGCATGCTTTTCACGTCGTTTGGTAGAAATCCACGCGCGCGTTCTGCCAAAAGCACCATTTGCATGCCTATCGTGTGGTTTTGCAGAAAACTGTGTCCGCGTCTACCAAAAGATGCATGTGCATGCTAAAAACGCGTTTTGGCACAAATCCATGTGCGGGTGCTAAAAAGAGCAGCATCGGCATGCTTTTCACGTCGTTTGGTAGAAATCCACGCGCGCGTTCTGCCAAAAGCACCATTTGCATGCCTATCGTGTGGTTTTGCAGAAAACTGCGTCCGCGTCTACCAAAAGATGCATGCGCATGCTTAAAACGCGCTTTGGCACAAATCCATGTGCGGATGTTAAAAAGAGCAGCATCGGCATGCTTTTCACGTCGTTTGGTAGAAATCCACGCGCGCGTTCTGCCAAAAGCACCATTTGCATGCCTATCGTGTGGTTTTGCAGAAACCTGCGTCCGCGTCTACCAAAAGATGCATGCGCATGCTTAAAACGCGCTTTGGCACAAATCCATGTGCGGATGTTAAAAGAACAGCATCGGCATGCTTTTCACGTCGTTTGGTAGAAATCCACGCGCGCGTTCTGCCAAAAGCACCATTTGCATGCATATCGTGTGGTTTTGCAGAAAACTGCGTCCGCGTCTACCAAAAGATGCATGCGCATGCTTAAAACGCGTTTTGGCACAAATACATGTGCGGGTGCTAAAAAGAGCAGCATCGGCATGCTTTTCATGTCGTTTGGTAGAAATCCACGCGCGCGTTCTGCCAAAAGCACCATTTGCATGCCTATCGTGTGGTTTTGCAGAAAACTGCGTCCGCGTCTACCAAAAGATGCATGCGCATGCTTAAAACGCGCTTTGGCACAAATCCATGTGCGGATGTTAAAAAGAGCAGCATCGGCATGCTTTTCACGTCGTTTGGTAGAAATCCACGCGCGCGTTCTGTCAAAAGCACCATTTGCATGCATATCGTGTGGTTTTGCAGAAAACTGCGTCCGCGTCTACCAAAAGATGCATGCGCATGCTTAAAACGCGCTTTGGCACAAATCCATATGCGGATGTTAAAAAGAGCAGCGTCGGCATGCTTTTCACGTCGTTTGGTAGAAATCCACGCGCGCGTTCTGCCAAAAGCACCATTTGCATGCATATCGTGTGGTTTTGCAGAAAACTGCGTCCGCGTCTACCAAAAGATGCATGCGCATGCTTAAAACGCGTTTTGGCACAAATCCATGTGCGGGTGCTAAAAAGAGCAGCATCGGCATGCTTTTCACGTCGTTTGGTAGAAATCCACACGCGCGTTCTGCCAAAAGCACCATTTGCATGCATATCGTGTGGTTTTGCAGAAAACTGCGTCCGCGTCTACCAAAAGATGCATGTGCATGCTAAAAACGCGTTTTGGCACAAATCCATGTGCGGGTGCTAAAAAGAGCAGCATCGGCATGCTTTTCACGTCGTTTGGTAGAAATCCACACGCGCGTTCTGCCAAAAGCACCATTTGCATGCCTATCGTGTGGTTTTGCAGAAAACTGCGTCCGCGTCTACCAAAAGATGCATGCGCATGCTTAAAACGCGCTTTGGCACAAATCCATGTGCGGATGTTAAAAAGAGCAGCATCGGCATGCTTTTCACGTCGTTTGGTAGAAATCCACGCGCGCGTTCTGCCAAAAGCACCATTTGCATGCATATCGTGTGGTTTTGCAGAAAACTGCGTCCGCGTCTACCAAAAGATGCATGCGCATGCTTAAAACGCGTTTTGGCACAAATCCATGTGCAAGTGCTAAAAAGAGCAGCATCGGCATGCTTTTCACGTCGTTTGGTAGAAATCCACACGCGCGTTCTGCCAAAAGCACCATTTGCATGCCTATCGTGTGGTTTTGCAGAAAACTGCGTCCGCGTCTACCAAAAGATGCATGCGCATGCTTAAAACGCGTTTTGGCACAAATCCATGTGCGGATGTTAAAAAGAGCAGCATCGGCATGCTTTTCACGTCGTTTGGTAGAAATCCACACGCGCGTTCTGCCAAAAGCACCATTTGCATGCATATCGTGTGGTTTTGCAGAAAACTGCGTCCGCGTCTACCAAAAGATGCATGCGCATGCTTAAAACGCGTTTTGGCACAAATCCATGTGCGGGTGCTAAAAAGAGCAGCATCGGCATGCTTTTCACGTCGTTTGGTAGAAATCCACACGCGCGTTCTGCCAAAAGCACCATTTGCATGCCTATCGTGTGGTTTTGCAGAAAACTGCGTCCGCGTCTACCAAAAGATGCATGCGCATGCTTAAAACGCGCTTTGGCACAAATCCATGTGCGGATGTTAAAAAGAGCAGCATCGGCATGCTTTTCACGTCGTTTGGTAGAAATCCACACGCGCGTTCTGCCAAAAGCACCATTTGCATGCATATCGTGTGGTTTTGCAGAAAACTGCGTCCGCGTCTACCAAAAGATGCATGTGTATGCTAAAAACGCGTTTTGGCACAAATCCATGTGCGGGTGCTAAAAAGAGCAGCATCGGCATGCTTTTCACGTCGTTTGGTAGAAATCCACACGCGCGTTCTGCCAAAAGCACCATTTGCATGCATATCGTGTGGTTTTGCAGAAAACTGCGTCCGCGTCTACCAAAAGATGCATGTGCATGCTAAAAACGCGTTTTGGCACAAATCCATGTGCGGGTGCTAAAAAGAGCAGCATCGGCATGCTTTTCACGTCGTTTGGTAGAAATCCACGCGCGCGTTCTGCCAAAAGCACCATTTGCATGCCTATCGTGTGGTTTTGCAGAAAACTGCGTCCGCGTCTACCAAAAGATGCATGCGCATGCTTAAAACGCGTTTTGGCACAAATCCATGTGCGGATGTTAAAAAGAGCAGCATCGGCATGCTTTTCACGTCGTTTGGTAGAAATCCACGCGCGCGTTCTGCCAAAAGCACCATTTGCATGCATATCGTGTGGTTTTGCAGAAAACTGCGTCCGCGTCTACCAAAAGATGCATGCGCATGCTTAAAACGCGTTTTGGCACAAATCCATGTGCGGGTGCTAAAAAGAGCAGCATCGGCATGCTTTTCACGTCGTTTGGTAGAAATACACACGCGCGTTCTGCCAAAAGCACCATTTGCATGCCTATCGTGTGGTTTTGCAGAAAACTGCGTCCGCGTCTACCAAAAGATGCATGCGCATGCTTAAAACGCGCTTTGGCACAAATCCATGTGCGGATGTTAAAAAGAGCAGCATCGGCATGCTTTTCACGTCGTTTGGTAGAAATCCACGCGCGCGTTCTGCCAAATCCACGATTTGCATGCATATCGTGTGGTTTTGCAGAAAACTGCGTCCGCGTCTACCAAAAGATGCATGCGCATGCTTAAAACGCGTTTTGGCACAAATCCATGTGCGGGTGCTAAAAAGAGCAGCATCGGCATGCTTTTCACGTCGTTTGGTAGAAATCCACACGCGCGTTCTGCCAAAAGCACCATTTGCATGCATATCGTGTGGTTTTGCAGAAAACTGCTTCCGCGTCTACCAAAAGATGCATGTGCATGCTAAAAACGCGTTTTGGCACAAATCCATGTGCGGGTGCTAAAAAGAGCAGCATCGGCATGCTTTTCACGTCGTTTGGTAGAAATCCACGCGCGCGTTCTGCCAAAAGCACCATTTGCATGCCTATCGTGTGGTTTTGCAGAAAACTGCGTCCGCGTCTACCAAAAGATGCATGCGCATGCTTAAAACGCGTTTTGGCACAAATCCATGTGCGGATGTTAAAAAGAGCAGCATCGGCATGCTTTTCACGTCGTTTGGTAGAAATCCACGCGCGCGTTCTGCCAAAAGCACCATTTGCATGCATATCGTGTGGTTTTGCAGAAAACTGCGTCCGCGTCTACCAAAACATGCATGCGCATGCTTAAAACGCGTTTTGGCACAAATACATGTGCGGGTGCTAAAAAGAGCAGCATCGGCATGCTTTTCACGTCGTTTGGTAGAAATCCACACGCGCGTTCTGCCAAAAGCACCATTTGCATGCCTATCGTGTGGTTTTGCAGAAAACTGCGTCCGCGTCTACCAAAAGATGCATGCGCATGCTTAAAACGCGCTTTGGCACAAATCCATGTGCGGATGTTAAAAAGAGCAGCATCGGCATGCTTTTCACGTCGTTTGGTAGAAATCCACACGCGCGTTCTGCCAAAAGCACCATTTGCATGCATATCGTGTGGTTTTGCAGAAAACTGCGTCCGCGTCTACCAAAAGATGCATGTGCATGCTAAAAACGCGTTTTGGCACAAATCCATGTGCGGATGTTAAAAAGAGCAGCATCGGCATGCTTTTCACGTCGTTTGGTAGAAATCCACGCGCGCGTTCTGCCAAAAGCACCATTTGCATGCATATCGTGTGGTTTTGCAGAAAACTGCGTCCGCGTCTACCAAAAGATGCATGCGCATGCTTAAAACGCGTTTTGGCACAAATCCATGTGCGGGTGCTAAAAAGAGCAGCATCGGCATGCTTTTCACGTCGTTTGGTAGAAATCCACACGCGCGTTCTGCCAAAAGCACCATTTGCATGCATATCGTGTGGTTTTGCAGAAAACTGCGTCCGCGTCTACCAAAAGATGCATGTGCATGCTAAAAACGCGTTTTGGCACAAATCCATGTGCGGGTGCTAAAAAGAGCAGCATCGGCATGCTTTTCACGTCGTTTGGTAGAAATCCACACGCGCGTTCTGCCAAAAGCACCATTTGCATGCCTATCGTGTGGTTTTGCAGAAAACTGCGTCCGCGTCTACCAAAAGATGCATGCGCATGCTTAAAACGCGCTTTGGCACAAATCCATGTGCGGATGTTAAAAAGAGCAGCATCGGCATGCTTTTCACGTCGTTTGGTAGAAATCCACGCGCGCGTTCTGCCAAAAGCACCATTTGCATGCATATCGTGTGGTTTTGCAGAAAACTGCGTCCGCGTCTACCAAAAGATGCATGCGCATGCTTAAAACGCGTTTTGGCACAAATCCATGTGCGGGTGCTAAAAAGAGCAGCATCGGCATGCTTTTCACGTCGTTTGGTAGAAATCCACACGCGCGTTCTGCCAAAAGCACCATTTGCATGCCTATCGTGTGGTTTTGCAGAAAACTGCGTCCGCGTCTACCAAAAGATGCATGCGCATGCTTAAAACGCGATTTGGCACAAATCCATGTGCGGATGTTAAAAAGAGCAGCATCGGCATGCTTTTCACGTCGTTTGGTAGAAATCCACACGCGCGTTCTGCCAAAAGCACCATTTGCATGCATATCGTGTGGTTTTGCAGAAAACTGCGTCGGCGTCTACCAAAAGATGCATGTGCATGCTAAAAACGCGTTTTGGCACAAATCCATGTGCGGATGTTAAAAAGAGCAGCATCGGCATGCTTTTCACGTCGTTTGGTAGAAATCCACGCGCGCGTTCTGCCAAAAGCACCATTTGCATGCATATCGTGTGGTTTTGCAGAAAACTGCGTCCGCGTCTACCAAAAGATGCATGCGCATGCTTAAAACGCCTTTTGGCACAAATCCATGTGCGGGTGCTAAAAAGAGCAGCATCGGCATGCTTTTCACGTCGTTTGGTAGAAATCCACACGCACGTTCTGCCAAAAGCGCCATTTGCATGCCTATCGTGTGGTTTTGCAGAAAACTGCGTCCGCGTCTACCAAAAGATGCATGCGCATGCTTAAAACGCGTTTTGGCACAAATCCATGTGCGGGTGCTAAAAAGAGCAGCATCGGCATGCTTTTCACGTCGTTTGGTAGAAATCCACACGCGCGTTCTGCCAAAAGCACCATTTGCATGCCTATCGTGTGGTTTTGCAGAAAACTGCGTCCGCGTCTACCAAAAGATGCATGCGCATGCTTAAAACGCGCTTTGGCACAAATCCATGTGCGGATGTTAAAAAGAGCAGCATCGGCATGCTTTTCACGTCGTTTGGTAGAAATCCACGCGCGCGTTCTGCCAAAAGCACCATTTGCATGCATATCGTGTGGTTTTGCAGAAAACTGCGTCCGCGTCTACCAAAAGATGCATGCGCATGCTTAAAACGCGTTTTGGCACAAATCCATGTGCGGGTGCTAAAAAGAGCAGCATCGGCATGCTTTTCACGTCGTTTGGTAGAAATCCACGCGCGCGTTCTGCCAAAAGCACCATTTGCATGCATATCGTGTGGTTTTGCAGAAAACTGCGTCCGCGTCTACCAAAAGATGCATGTGCATGCTAAAAACGCGTTTTGGCACAAATCCATGTGCGGGTGCTAAAAAGAGCAGCATCGGCATGCTTTTCACGTCGTTTGGTAGAAATCCACGCGTGCGTTCTGCCAAAAGCACCATTTGCATGCCTATCGTGTGGTTTTGCAGAAAACTGCGTCCGCGTCTACCAAAAGATGCATGCGCATGCTTAAAACGCGTTTTGGCACAAATCCATGTGCGGATGTTAAAAAGAGCAGCATCGGCATGCTTTTCACGTCGTTTGGTAGAAATCCACGCGCGCGTTCTGCCAAAAGCACCATTTGCATGCATATCGTGTGGTTTTGCAGAAAACTGCGTCCGCGTCTACCAAAAGATGCATGCGCATGCTTAAAACGCGTTTTGGCACAAATCCATGTGCGGGTGCTAAAAAGAGCAGCATCGGCATGCTTTTCACGTCGTTTGGTAGAAATCCACACGCGCGTTCTGCCAAAAGCACCATTTGCATGCCTATCGTGTGGTTTTGCAGAAAACTGCGTCCGCGTCTACCAAAAGATGCATGCGCATGCTTAAAACGCGCTTTGGCACAAATCCATGTGCGGATGTTAAAAAGAGCAGCATCGGCATGCTTTTCACGTCGTTTGGTAGAAATCCACGCGCGCGTTCTGCCAAAAGCACCATTTGCATGCCTATCGTGTGGTTTTGCAGAAAACTGCGTCCGCGACTACCAAAAGATGCATGCGCATGCTTAAAACGCGCTTTGGCACAAATCCATGTGCGGATGTTAAAAAGAGCAGCATCGGCATGCTTTTCACGTCGTTTGGTAGAAATCCACGCGCGCGTTCTGCCAAAAGCACCATTTGCATGCATATCGTGTGGTTTTGCAGAAAACTGCGTCCGCGTCTACCAAAAGATGCATGCGCATGCTTAAAACGCGCTTTGGCACAAATCCATGTGCGGATGTTAAAAAGAGCAGCATCGGCATGCTTTTCACGTTGTTTGGTAGAAATCCACGCGCGCGTTCTGCCAAAAGCACCATTTGCATGCCTATCGTGTGGTTTTGCAGAAAACTGCGTCCGCGTCTACCAAAAGATGCATGCGCATGCTTAAAACGCGCTTTGGCACAAATCCATGTGCGGATGCTAAAAAGAGCAGCATCGGCATGCTTTTCACGTCGTTTGGTAGAAATCCACGCGCGCGTTCTGCCAAAAGCACCATTTGCATGCATATCGTGTGGTTTTGCAGAAAACTGCGTCCGCGTCTACCAAAAGATGCATGCGCATGCTTAAAACGCGCTTTGGCACAAATCCATGTGCGGATGTTAAAAAGAGCAGCATCGGCATGCTTTTCACGTCGTTTGGTAGAAATCCACGCGCGCGTTCTGCCAAAAGCACCATTTGCATGCCTATCGTGTGGTTTTGCAGAAAACTGCGTCGGCGTCTACCAAAAGATGCATGCGCATGCTTAAAACGCGCTTTGGCACAAATCCATGTGCGGATGTTAAAAAGAGCAGCATCGGCATGCTTTTCACGTCGTTTGGTAGAAATCCACGCGCGCGTTCTGCCAAAAGCACCATTTGCATGCATATCGTGTGGTTTTGCAGAAAACTGCGTCCGCGTCTACCAAAAGATGCATGCGCATGCTTAAAACGCGCTTTGGCACAAATCCATGTGCGGATGTTAAAAAGAGCAGCATCGGCATGCTTTTCACGTTGTTTGGTAGAAATCCACGCGCGCGTTCTGCCAAAAGCACCATTTGCATGCCTATCGTGTGGTTTTGCAGAAAACTGCGTCCGCGTCTACCAAAAGATGCATGCGCATGCTTAAAACGCGCTTTGGCACAAATCCATGTGCGGATGCTAAAAAGAGCAGCATCGGCATGCTTTTCACGTCGTTTGGTAGAAATCCACGCTCGCGTTCTGCCAAAAGCACCATTTGCATGCATATCGTGTGGTTTTGCAGAAAACTGCGTCCGCGTCTACAAAAAGATGCATGCGCATGCTTAAAACGCGCTTTGGCACAAATCCATGTGCGGATGTTAAAAAGAGCAGCATCGGCATGCTTTTCACGTCGTTTGGTAGAAATCCACGCGCGCGTTCTGCCAAAAGCACCATTTGCATGCCTATCGTGTGGTTTTGCAGAAAACTGCGTCGGCGTCTACCAAAAGATGCATGCGCATGCTTAAAACGCGCTTTGGCACAAATCCATGTGCGGATGTTAAAAAGAGCAGCATCGGCATGCTTTTCACGTCGTTTGGTAGAAATCCACACGCGCGTTCTGCCAAAAGCACCATTTGCATGCATATCGGGTGGTTTTGCAGAAAACTGCGTCCGCGTCTACCAAAAGATGCATGTGCATGCTAAAAACGCGTTTTGGCACAAATCCATGTGCGGGTGCTAAAAAGAGCAGCATCGGCATGCTTTTCACGTCGTTTGGTAGAAATCCACACGCGCGTTCTGCCAAAAGCACCATTTGCATGCCTATCGTGTGGTTTTGCAGAAAACTGCGTCCGCGTCTACCAAAAGATGCATGCGCATGCTTAAAACGCGCTTTGGCACAAATCCATGTGCGGATGCTAAAAAGAGCAGCATCGGCATGCTTTTCACGTCGTTTGGTAGAAATCCACGCGCGCGTTCTGCCAAAAGCACCATTTGCATGCATATCGTGTGGTTTTGCAGAAAACTGCGTCCGCGTCTACCAAAAGATGCATGCGCATGCTTAAAACGCGCTTTGGCACAAATCCATGTGCGGATGTTAAAAAGAGCAGCATCGGCATGCTTTTCACGTCGTTTGGTAGAAATCCACGCGCGCGTTCTGCCAAAAGCACCATTTGCATGCCTATCGTGTGGTTTTGCAGAAAACTGCGTCGGCGTCTACCAAAAGATGCATGCGCATGCTTAAAACGCGCTTTGGCACAAATCCATGTGCGGATGTTAAAAAGAGCAGCATCGGCATGCTTTTCACGTCGTTTGGTAGAAATCCACGCGCGCGTTCTGCCAAAAGCACCATTTGCATGCATATCGTGTGGTTTTGCAGAAAACTGCGTCCGCGTCTACCAAAAGATGCATGCGCATGCTTAAAACGCGCTTTGGCAGAAATCCATGTGCGGATGTTAAAAAGAGCAGCATCGGCATGCTTTTCACGTCGTTTGGTAGAAATCCACGCGCGCGTTCTGCCAAAAGCACCATTTGCATGCATATCGTGTGGTTTTGCAGAAAACTGCGTCCGCGTCTACCAAAAGATGCATGCGCATGCTTAAAACGCGTTTTGGCACAAATCCATGTGCGGGTGCTAAAAAGAGCAGCATCGGCATGCTTTTCACGTCGTTTGGTAGAAATCCACACGCGCGTTCTGCCAAAAGCACCATTTGCATGCCTATCGTGTGGTTTTGCAGAAAACTGCGTCCGCGTCTACCGAAAGATGCATGCGCATGCTTAAAACGCGCTTTGGCACAAATCCATGTGCGGATGTTAAAAAGAGCAGCATCGGCATGCTTTTCACGTCGTTTGGTAGAAATCCACGCGCGCGTTCTGCCAAAAGCACCATTTGCATGCATATCGTGTGGTTTTGCAGAAAACTGCGTCGGCGTCTACCAAAAGATGCATGCGCATGCTTAAAACGCGTTTTGGCACAAATCCATGTGCGGGTGCTAAAAAGAGCAGCATCGGCATGCTTTTCACGTCGTTTGGTAGAAATCCACACGCGCGTTCTGCCAAAAGCACCATTTGCATGCCTATCGTGTGGTTTTGCAGAAAACTGCGTCCGCGTCTACCAAAAGATGCATGCGCATGCTTAAAACGCGCTTTGGCACAAATCCATGTGCGGATGTTAAAAAGAGCAGCATCGGCATGCTTTTCACGTCGTTTGGTAGAAATCCACGCGCGCGTTCTGCCAAAAACACCATTTGCATGCATATCGTGTGGTTTTGCAGAAAACTGCGTCCGCGTCTACCAAAAGATGCATGCGCATGCTTAAAACGCGTTTTGGCACAAATCCATGTGCGGGTGCTAAAAAGAGCAGCATCGGCATGCTTTTCACGTCGTTTGGTAGAAATCCACACGCGCGTTCTGCCAAAAGCACCATTTGCATGCCTATCGTGTGGTTTTGCAGAAAACTGCGTCCGCGTCTACCAAAAGATGCATGCGCATGCTTAAAACGCGCTTTGGCACAAATCCATGTGCGGATGTTAAAAAGAGCAGCATCGGCATGCTTTTCACGTCGTTTGGTAGAAATCCACGCGCGCGTTCTGCCAAAAGCACCATTTGCATGCATATCGTGTGGTTTTGCAGAAAACTGCGTCCGCGTCTACCAAAAGATGCATGCGCATGCTTAAAACGCGCTTTGGCACAAATCCATGTGCGGATGTTAAAAAGAGCAGCATCGGCATGCTTTTCACGTCGTTTGGTAGAAATCCACGCGCGCGTTCTGCCAAAAGCACCATTTGCATGCATATCGTGTGGTTTTGCAGAAAACTGCGTCCGCGTTTACCAAAAGATGCATGCGCATGCTTAAAACGCGTTTTGGCACAAATCCATGTGCGGGTGCTAAAAAGAGCAGCATCGGCATGCTTTTCACGTCGTTTGGTAGAAATCCACACGCGCGTTCTGCCAAAAGCACCATTTGCATGCCTATCGTGTGGTTTTGCAGAAAACTGCGTCCGCGTCTACCAAAAGATGCATGCGCATGCTTAAAACGCGCTTTGGCACAAATCCATGTGCGGATGTTAAAAAGAGCAGCATCGGCATGCTTTTCACGTCGTTTGGTAGAAATCCACACGCGCGTTCTGCCAAAAGCACCATTTGCATGCATATCGTGTGGTTTTGCAGAAAACTGCGTCGGCGTCTACCAAAAGATGCATGTGCATGCTAAAAACGCGTTTTGGCACAAATCCATGTGCGGATGTTAAAAAGAGCAGCATCGGCATTCTTTTCACGTCGTTTGGTAGAAATCCACGCGCGCGTTCTGCCAAAAGCACCCTTTGCATGCATATCGTGTGGTTTTGCAGAAAACTGCGTCCGCGTCTACCAAAAGATGCATGCGCATGCTTAAAACGCCTTTTGGCACAAATCCATGTGCGGGTGCTAAAAAGAGCAGCATCGGCATGCTTTTCACGTCGTTTGGTAGAAATCCACACGCACGTTCTGCCAAAAGCACCATTTGCATGCCTATCGTGTGGTTTTGCAGAAAACTGCGTCCGCGTCTACCAAAAGATGCATGCGCATGCTTAAAACGCGTTTTGGCACAAATCCATGTGCGGGTGCTAAAAAGAGCAGCATCGGCATGCTTTTCACGTCGTTTGGTAGAAATCCACACGCGCGTTCTGCCAAAAGCACCATTTGCATGCCTATCGTGTGGTTTTGCAGAAAACTGCGTCCGCGTCTACCAAAAGATGCATGCGCATGCTTAAAACGCGCTTTGGCACAAATCCATGTGCGGATGTTAAAAAGAGCAGCATCGGCATGCTTTTCACGTCGTTTGGTAGAAATCCACGCGCGCGTTCTGCCAAAAGCACCATTTGCATGCATATCGTGTGGTTTTGCAGAAAACTGCGTCCGCGTCTACCAAAAGATGCATGCGCATGCTTAAAACGCGTTTTGGCACAAATCCATGTGCGGGTGCTAAAAAGAGCAGCATCGGCATGCTTTTCACGTCGTTTGGTAGAAATCCACGCGCGCGTTCTGCCAAAAGCACCATTTGCATGCATATCGTGTGGTTTTGCAGAAAACTGCGTCCGCGTCTACCAAAAGATGCATGTGCATGCTAAAAACGCGTTTTGGCACAAATCCATGTGCGGGTGCTAAAAAGAGCAGCATCGGCATGCTTTTCACGTCGTTTGGTAGAAATCCACGCGCGCGTTCTGCCAAAAGCACCATTTGCATGCCTATCGTGTGGTTTTGCAGAAAACTGCGTCCGCGTCTACCAAAAGATGCATGCGCATGCTTAAAACGCGTTTTGGCACAAATCCATGTGCGGATGTTAAAAAGAGCAGCATCGGCATGCTTTTCACGTCGTTTGGTAGAAATCCACGCGCGCGTTCTGCCAAAAGCACCATTTGCATGCATATCGTGTGGTTTTGCAGAAAACTGCGTCCGCGTCTACCAAAAGATGCATGCGCATGCTTAAAACGCGTTTTGGCACAAATCCATGTGCGGGTGCTAAAAAGAGCAGCATCGGCATGCTTTTCACGTCGTTTGGTAGAAATCCACACGCGCGTTCTGCCAAAAGCACCATTTGCATGCCTATCGTGTGGTTTTGCAGAAAACTGCGTCCGCGTCTACCAAAAGATGCATGCGCATGCTTAAAACGCGCTTTGGCACAAATCCATGTGCGGATGTTAAAAAGAGCAGCATCGGCATGCTTTTCACGTCGTTTGGTAGAAATCCACGCGCGCGTTCTGCCAAAAGCACCATTTGCATGCCTATCGTGTGGTTTTGCAGAAAACTGCGTCCGCGACTACCAAAAGATGCATGCGCATGCTTAAAACGCGCTTTGGCACAAATCCATGTGCGGATGTTAAAAAGAGCAGCATCGGCATGCTTTTCACGTCGTTTGGTAGAAATCCATGCGCGCGTTCTGCCAAAAGCACCATTTGCATGCATATCGTGTGGTTTTGCAGAAAACTGCGTCCGCGTCTACCAAAAGATGCATGCGCATGCTTAAAACGCGCTTTGGCACAAATCCATGTGCGGATGTTAAAAAGAGCAGCATCGGCATGCTTTTCACGTTGTTTGGTAGAAATCCACGCGCGCGTTCTGCCAAAAGCACCATTTGCATGCCTATCGTGTGGTTTTGCAGAAAACTGCGTCCGCGTCTACCAAAAGATGCATGCGCATGCTTAAAACGCGCTTTGGCACAAATCCATGTGCGGATGCTAAAAAGAGCAGCATCGGCATGCTTTTCACGTCGTTTGGTAGAAATCCACGCGCGCGTTCTGCCAAAAGCACCATTTGCATGCATATCGTGTGGTTTTGCAGAAAACTGCGTCCGCGTCTACCAAAAGATGCATGCGCATGCTTAAAACGCCTTTTGGCACAAATCCATGTGCGGGTGCTAAAAAGAGCAGCATCGGCATGCTTTTCACGTCGTTTGGTAGAAATCCACACGCACGTTCTGCCAAAAGCACCATTTGCATGCCTATCGTGTGGTTTTGCAGAAAACTGCGTCCGCGTCTACCAAAAGATGCATGCGCATGCTTAAAACGCGTTTTGGCACAAATCCATGTGCGGGTGCTAAAAAGAGCAGCATCGGTATGCTTTTCACGTCGTTTGGTAGAAATCCACACGCGCGTTCTGCCAAAAGCACCATTTGCATGCCTATCGTGTGGTTTTGCAGAAAACTGCGTCCGCGTCTACCAAAAGATGCATGCGCATGCTTAAAACGCGCTTTGGCACAAATCCATGTGCGGATGTTAAAAAGAGCAGCATCGGCATGCTTTTCACGTCGTTTGGTAGAAATCCACGCGCGCGTTCTGCCAAAAGCACCATTTGCATGCATATCGTGTGGTTTTGCAGAAAACTGCGTCCGCGTCTACCAAAAGATGCATGCGCATGCTTAAAACGCGTTTTGGCACAAATCCATGTGCGGGTGCTAAAAAGAGCAGCATCGGCATGCTTTTCACGTCGTTTTGTAGAAATCCACGCGCGCGTTCTGCCAAAAGCACCATTTGCATGCATATCGTGTGGTTTTGCAGAAAACTGCGTCCGCGTCTACCAAAAGATGCATGTGCATGCTAAAAACGCGTTTTGGCACAAATCCATGTGCGGGTGCTAAAAAGAGCAGCATCGGCATGCTTTTCACGTCGTTTGGTAGAAATCCACGCGCGCGTTCTGCCAAAAGCACCATTTGCATGCCTATCGTGTGGTTTTGCAGAAAACTGCGTCCGCGTCTACCAAAAGATGCATGCGCATGCTTAAAACGCGTTTTGGCACAAATCCATGTGCGGATGTTAAAAAGAGCAGCATCGGCATGCTTTTCACGTCGTTTGGTAGAAATCCACGCGCGCGTTCTGCCAAAAGCACCATTTGCATGCATATCGTGTGGTTTTGCAGAAAACTGCGTCCGCGTCTACCAAAAGATGCATGCGCATGCTTAAAACGCGTTTTGGCACAAATCCATGTGCGGGTGCTAAAAAGAGCAGCATCGGCATGCTTTTCACGTCGTTTGGTAGAAATCCACACGCGCGTTCTGCCAAAAGCACCATTTGCATGCCTATCGTGTGGTTTTGCAGAAAACTGCGTCGGCGTCTACCAAAAGATGCATGCGCATGCTTAAAACGCGCTTTGGCACAAATCCATGTGCGGATGTTAAAAAGAGCAGCATCGGCATGCTTTTCACGTCGTTTGGTAGAAATCCACGCGCGCGTTCTGCCAAAAGCACCATTTGCATGCCTATCGTGTGGTTTTGCAGAAAACTGCGTCCGCGACTACCAAAAGATGCATGCGCATGCTTAAAACGCGCTTTGGCACAAATCCATGTGCGGATGTTAAAAAGAGCAGCATCGGCATGCTTTTCACGTCGTTTGGTAGAAATCCACGCGCGCGTTCTGCCAAAAGCACCATTTGCATGCATATCGTGTGGTTTTGCAGAAAACTGCGTCCGCGTCTACCAAAAGATGCATGCGCATGCTTAAAACGCGCTTTGGCACAAATCCATGTGCGGATGTTAAAAAGAGCAGCATCGGCATGCTTTTCACGTTGTTTGGTAGAAATCCACGCGCGCGTTCTGCCAAAAGCACCATTTGCATGCCTATCGTGTGGTTTTGCAGAAAACTGCGTCCGCGTCTACCAAAAGATGCATGCGCATGCTTAAAACGCGCTTTGGCACAAATCCATGTGCGGATGCTAAAAAGAGCAGCATCGGCATGCTTTTCACGTCGTTTGGTAGAAATCCACGCGCGCGTTCTGCCAAAAGCACCATTTGCATGCATATCGTGTGGTTTTGCAGAAAACTGCGCCCGCGTCTACCAAAAGATGCATGCGCATGCTTAAAACGCGTTTTGGCACAAATCCATGTGCGGGTGCTAAAAAGAGCAGCATCGGCATGCTTTTCACGTCGTTTGGTAGAAATCCACGCGCGCGTTCTGCCAAAAGCACCATTTGCATGCCTATCGTGTGGTTTTGCAGAAAACTGCGTCCGCGTCTACCAAAAGATGCATGCGCATGCTTAAAACGCGCTTTGGCACAAATCCATGTGCGGATGTTAAAAAGAGCAGCATCGGCATGCTTTTCACGTCGTTTGGTAGAAATCCACACGCGCGTTCTGCCAAAAGCACCATTTGCATGCATATCGTGTGGTTTAGCAGAAAACTGCGTCCGCGTCTACCAAAAGATGCATGTGCATGCTAAAAACGCGTTTTGGCACAAATCCATGTGCGGATGTTAAAAAGAGCAGCATCGGCATGCTTTTCACGTTGTTTGGTAGAAATCCACGCGCGCGTTCTGCCAAAAGCACCATTTGCATGCATATCGTGTGGTTTTGCAGAAAACTGCGTCCGCGTCTACCAAAAGATGCATGTGCATGCTAAAAACGCGTTTTGGCACAAATCCATGTGCGGGTGCTAAAAGAGCAGCATCGGCATGCTTTTCACGTCGTTTGGTAGAAATCCACACGCGCGTTCTGCCAAAAGCACCATTTGCATGCCTATCGTGTGGTTTTGCAGAAAACTGCGTCCGCGTCTACCAAAAGATGCATGCGCATGCTTAAAACGCGCTTTGGCACAAATCCATGTGCGGATGCTAAAAAGAGCAGCATCGGCATGCTTTTCACGTCGTTTGGTAGAAATCCACGCGCGCGTTCTACCAAAAGCACCATTTGCATGCATATCGTGTGGTTTTGCAGAAAACTGCGTCCGCGTCTACCAAAAGATGCATGCGCATGCTTAAAACGCGCTTTGGCACAAATCCATGTGCGGATGTTAAAAAGAGCAGCATCGGCATGCTTTTCACGTCGTTTGGTAGAAATCCACGCGCGCGTTCTGCCAAAAGCACCATTTGCATGCCTATCGTGTGGTTTTGCAGAAAACTGCGTCGGCGTCTACCAAAAGATGCATGCGCATGCTTAAAACGCGCTTTGGCACAAATCCATGTGCGGATGTTAAAAAGAGCAGCATCGGCATGCTTTTCACGTCGTTTGGTAGAAATCCACGCGCGCGTTCTGCCAAAAGCACCATTTGCATGCATATCGTGTGGTTTTGCAGAAAACTGCGTCCGCGTCTACCAAAAGATGCATGCGCATGCTTAAAACGCGCTTTGGCACAAATCCATGTGCGGATGTTAAAAAGAGCAGCATCGGCATGCTTTTCACGTTGTTTGGTAGAAATCCACGCGCGCGTTCTGCCAAAAGCACCATTTGCATGCCTATCGTGTGGTTTTGCAGAAAACTGCGTCCGCGTCTACCAAAAGATGCATGCGCATGCTTAAAACGCCTTTTGGCACAAATCCATGTGCGGGTGCTAAAAAGAGCAGCATCGGCATGCTTTTCACGTCGTTTTGTAGAAATCCACACGCGCGTTCTGCCAAAAGCACCATTTGCATACCTATCGTGTGGTTTTGCAGAAAACTGCGTCCGCGTCTACCAAAAGATGCATGCGCATGCTTAAAACGCGCTTTGGCACAAATCCATGTGCGGATGTTAAAAAGAGCAGCATCGGCATGCTTTTCACGTCGTTTGGTAGAAATCCACGCGCGCGTTCTGCCAAAAGCACCATTTGCATGCATATCGTGTGGTTTTGCAGAAAACTGCGTCCGCGTCTACCAAAAGATGCATGCGCATGCTTAAAACGCGTTTTGGCACAAATCCATGTGCGGGTGCTAAAAAGAGCAGCATCGGCATGCTTTTCACGTCGTTTGGTAGAAATCCACGCGCGCGTTCTGCCAAAAGCACCATTTGCATGCATATCGTGTGGTTTTGCAGAAAACTGCGTCCGCGTCTACCAAAAGATGCATGTGCATGCTAAAAACGCGTTTTGGCAGGATGCTAAAAAGAGCAGCATCGGCATGCTTTTCACGTCGTTTGGTAGAAATCCACGCGCGCGTTCTGCCAAAAGCACCATTTGCATGCATATCGTGTGGTTTTGCAGAAAACTGCGTCCGCGTCTACCAAAAGATGCATGCGCATGCTTAAAACGCGTTTTGGCACAAATCCATGTGCGGGTGTTAAAAAGAGCAGCATCGGCATGCTTTTCACGTCGTTTGGTAGAAATCCACGCGCGCGTTCTGCCAAAAGCACCATTTGCATGCATATCGTGTGGTTTTGCAGAAAACTGCGTCCGCGTCTACCAAAAGATGCATGCGCATGCTTAAAACGCGTTTTGGCACAAATACATGTGCGGGTGCTAAAAAGAGCAGCATCGGCATGCTTTTCACGTCGTTTGGTAGAAATCCACGCGCGCGTTCTGCCAAAAGCACCATTTGCATGCATATCGTGTGCTTTTGCAGAAAACTGCGTCCGCGTCTACCAAAAGATGCATGTGCATGCTAAAAACGCTTTTTGGCACAAATCCATGTGCGGGTGCTAAAAAGAGCAGCATCGGCATGCTTTTCACGTCGTTTGGTAGAAATCCACGTGCGCGTTCTGCCAAAAGCACGATTTGCATGCATATCGTGTGGTTTTGCAGAAAACTGCGTCCGCGTCTACCAAAAGATGCATGTGCATGCTAAAAACGCGTTTTGGCACAAATCCATGTGCGGGTGCTAAAAAAAGCAGCATCGGCATGCTTTTCACGTCGTTTGGTAGAAATCCACGCGCGCGTTCTGCCAAAAGCACCATTTGCATGCATATCGTGTGGTTTTGCAGAAAACTGCGTCCGCGTCTACCAAAAGATGCATGCGCATGCTTAAAACGCGTTTTGGCACAAATCCATGTGCGGGTGCTAAAAAGAGCAGCATCGGCATGCTTTTCACGTCGTTTGGTAGAAATCCACGCGCGCGTTCTGCCAAAAGCAGCATTTGCATGCCTATCGTGTGGTTTTGCAGAAAACTGCGTCCGCGTCTACCAAAAGATGCATGCGCATGCTTAAAGTGCGTTTTGGCACAAATCCATTTGCGGATGTTAAAAAGAGCAGCATCGGCATGCTTTTCACGTCGTTTGGTAGAAATCCACGCGCGCGTTCTGCCAAAAGCACCATTTGCATGTATATCGTGTGGTTTTGCAGAAAACTGCGTCCGCGTCTACCAAAAGATGCATGTGCATGCTAAAAACGCTTTTTGGCACAAATCCATGTGCGGATGCTAAAAAGAGCAGCATCGGCATGCTTTTCACGTCGTTTGGTAGAAATCCACGCGCGCGTTCTGCCAAAAGCACCATTTGCATGCATATCGTGTGGTTTTGCAGAAAACTGCGTCCGCGTCTACCAAAAGATGCATGCGCATGCTTAAAACGCGTTTTGGCACAAATCCATGTGCGGGTGTTAAAAAGAGCAGCATCGGCATGCTTTTCACGTCGTTTGGTAGAAATCCACGCGCGCGTTCTGCCAAAAGCACCATTTGCATGCATATCGTGTGGTTTTGCAGAAAACTGCGTCCGCGTCTACCAAAAGATGCATGCGCATGCTTAAAACGCGTTTTGGCACAAATACATGTGCGGGTGCTAAAAAGAGCAGCATCGGCATGCTTTTCACGTCGTTTGGTAGAAATCCACGCGCGCGTTCTGCCAAAAGCACCATTTGCATGCATATCGTGTGCTTTTGCAGAAAACTGCGTCCGCGTCTACCAAAAGATGCATGTGCATGCTAAAAACGCTTTTTGGCACAAATCCATGTGCGGGTGCTAAAAAGAGCAGCATCGGCATGCTTTTCACGTCGTTTGGTAGAAATCCACGTGCGCGTTCTGCCAAAAGCACGATTTGCATGCATATCGTGTGGTTTTGCAGAAAACTGCGTCCGCGTCTACCAAAAGATGCATGCGCATGCTTAAAACGCGTTTTGGCACAAATCCATGTGCGGGTGCTAAAAAGAGCAGCATCGGCATGCTTTTCACGTCGTTTGGTAGAAATCCACGCGCGCGTTCTGCCAAAAGCAGCATTTGCATGCCTATCGTGTGGTTTTGCAGAAAACTGCGTCCGCGTCTACCAAAAGATGCATGCGCATGCTTAAAGTGCGTTTTGGCACAAATCCATTTGCGGATGTTAAAAAGAGCAGCATCGGCATGCTTTTCACGTCGTTTGGTAGAAATCCACGCGCGCGTTCTGCCAAAAGCACCATTTGCATGCCTATCGTGTGGTTTTGCAGAAAACTGCGTCCGCGTCTACCAAAAGATGCATGCGCATGCTTAAAACGCGCTTTGGCACAAATCCATGTGCGGATGTTAAAAAGAGCAGCATCGGCATGCTTTTCACGTCAATTGGTAGAAATCCACGCGCGCGTTCTGCCAAAAGCACCATTTGCATGCATATCGTGTGGTTTTGCAGAAAACTGCGTCCGCGTCTACCAAAAGATGCATGTGCATGCTAAAAACGCGTTTTGGCACAAATCCATGTGCGGGTGTTAAAAAGAGCAGCATCGGCATGCTTTTCACGTCGTTTGGTAGAAATCCACGCGCGCGTTCTGCCAAAAGCACCATTTGCATGCCTATCGTGTGGTTTTGCAGAAAACTGCGTCCGCGTCTACCAAAAGATGCATGCGCATGCTTAAAACGCGCTTTGGCACAAATCCATGTGCGGATGTTAAAAAGAGCAGCATCGGCATGCTTTTCACGTCGTTTGGTAGAAATCCACGCGCGCGTTCTGCCAAAAGCACCATTTGCATGCCTATCGTGTGGTTTTGCAGAAAACTGCGTCCGCGTCTACCAAAAGATGCATGCGCATGCTTAAAACGCGCTTTGGCACAAATCCATGTGCGGATGTTAAAAAGAGCAGCATCGGCATGCTTTTCACGTCGTTTGGTAGAAATCCACGCGCGCGTTCTGCCAAAAGCACCATTTGCATGCATATCGTGTGGTTTTGCAGAAAACTGCGTCCGTGTATACCAAAAGATGCATGCGCATGCTTAAAACGCGTTTTGGCACAAATCCATGTGCGGGTGCTAAAAAGAGCAGCATCGGCATGCTTTTCACGTCGTTTGGTAGAAATCCACGCGCGCGTTCTACCAAAAGCACCATTTGCATGCCTATCGTGTGGTTTTGCAGAAAACTGCGTCCGCGTCTACCAAAAGATGCATGCGTATGCTTAAAACGCGCTTTGGCACAAATCCATGTGCGGATGTTAAAAAGAGCAGCATCGGCATGCTTTTCAAGTCGTTTGGTAGAAATCCACGCGCGCGTTCTGCCAAAAGCTCCATTTGCATGCCTATCGTGTGGTTTTGCAGAAAACTGCGTCCGCGTCTACCAAAAGATGCATGCGCATGCTAAAAACGCGTTTTGGCACAAATCCATGTGCGGATGTTAAAAAGAGCAGCATCGGCATGCTTTTCACGTCGTTTGGTAGAAATCCACGCGCGCGTTCTGCGAAAAGCACCATTTGCATGCATATCGTGTGGTTTTGAAGAAAACTGCGTCCGCGTCTACCAAGAGATGCATGCGCATGCTTAAAACGCGTTTTGGCACAAATCCATGTGCGGGTGCTAAAAAGAGCAGCATCGGCATGCTTTTCACGTCGTTTGGTAGAAATCTACGCGCGCGTTCTGCCAAAAGCACCATTTGCATGCCTATCGTGTGGTTTTGCAGAAAACTGCGTCCGTGTCTACCAAAGATGCATGCGCATGCTTAAAACGCGCTTTGGCACAAATCCATGTGCGGATGTTAAAAAGAGCAGCATCGGCATGCTTTTCACGTCGTTTGGTAGAAATCCACGCGCGCGTTCTGCCAAAAGCACCGTTTGCATGCATATCGTGTGGTTTTGCAGAAAACTGCGTCCGCGTCTACCAAAAGATGCATGCGCATGCTTAAAACGCGTTTTGGCACAAATCCATGTGTGGGTGCTAAAAAGAGCAGCATCGGCATGCTTTTCACGTCGTTTGGTAGAAATCCACGCGCGCGTTCTGCCAAAAGCACCATTTGCATGCATATCGTGTGGTTTTGCAGAAAACTGCGTCCGCGTCTACCAAAAGATGCATGCGCATGCTTAAAACGCGCTTTGGCACAAATCCATGTTCGGATGTTAAAAAGAGCAGCATCGGCATGCTTTTCACGTCGTTTGGTAGAAATCCACGCGCGCGTTCTGCCAAAAGCACCATTTGCATGCCTATCGTGTGGTTTTGCAGAAAACTGCGTCCGCGTCTACCAAAAGATGCATGCGCATGCTTAAAACGCGCTTTGGCACAAATCCATGTGCGGATGTTAAAAAGAGCAGCATCGGCATGCTTTTCACGTCGTTTGGTAGAAATCCACGCGCGCGTTCTGCCAAAAGCACCATTTGCATGCCTATCGTGTGGCTTTGCAGAAAACTGCGTCCGCGTCTACCAAAAGATGCATGCGCATGCTTAAAACGCGCTTTGGCACAAATCCATGTGCGGATGTTAAAAAGAGCAGCATCGGCATGCTTTTCACGTCGTTTGGTAGAAATCCACGCGCGCGTTCTGCCAAAAGCACCATTTGCATGCATATCGTGTGGTTTTGCAGAAAACTGCGTCCGCGTCTACCAAAAGATGCATGTGCATGCTAAAAACGCGTTTTGGCACAAATCCATGTGCGGGTGCTAAAAAGAGCAGCATCGGCATGCTTTTCACGTCGTTTGGTGGAAATCCACGCGCGCGTTCTGCCAAAAGCACGATTTGCATGCCGATCGTGTGGTTTTGCAGAAAACTGCGTCCGCGTCTACCAAAAGATGCATGCGCATGCTTAAAACGCGCTTTGGCACAAATCCATGTGCGGATGTTAGAAAGAGCAGCATCGGCATGCTTTTCACGTCGTTTGGTAGAAATCCACGCGCGCGTTCTGCCAAAAGCACCATTTGCATGCATATCGTGTGGTTTTACAGAAAACTGCGTCCGCGTCTACCAAAAGATGCATGCGCATGCTTAAAACGCGTTTTGGCGCAAATCCATGTGCGGGTGCTAAAAAGAGCAGCATCGGCATGCTTTTCACGTCGTTTGGTAGAAATCCACGCGCGCGTTCTGCCAAAAGCACGATTTGCATGCATATCGTGTGGTTTTGCAGAAAACTGCGTCCGCGTCTACCAAAAGATGCATATGCATGCTATAAACGCGTTTTGGCACAAATCCATGTGCGGGTGCTAAAAAGAGCAGCATCGGCATGCTTTTCACGTCGTTTGGTAGAAATCCACGCGCGCGTTCTGCCAAAAGCACCATTTGCATGCCTGTCGTGTGGTTTTGCAGAAAACTGCGTCCGCGTCTACCAAAAGATGCATGCGCATGCTTAAAACGCGCTTTGGCACAAATCCATGTGCGGATGTTAAAAAGAGCAGCATCGGCATGCTTTTCAGGTCGTTTGGTAGAAATCCACGCGCGCGTTCTGCCAAAAGCACCATTTGCATGCCTATCGTGTGGTTTTGCAGAAAACTGCGTCCGCGTCTACCAAAAGATGCATGCGCATGCTTAAAATGCGCTTTGGCACAAATCCATGTGCGGATGTTAAAAAGAGCAGCATCGGCATGCTTTTCACGTCGTTTGGTAGAAATCCACGCGCGCGTTCTGCCAAAAGCACCATTTGCATGCATATCGTGTGGTTTTGCAGAAAACTGCGTCCGCGTCTACCAAAAGATGCATGTACATGCTAAAAACGCGTTTTGGCACAAATCCATGTGCGGGTGCTAAAAAGAGCAGCATCGGCATGCTTTTCACGTCGTTTGGTAGAAATCCACGCGCGCGTTCTGCCAAAAGCACCATTTGCATGCATATCGTGTGGTTTTGCAGAAAACTGCGTCCGCGTCTACCAAAAGATGCATGCGCATGCTTAAAACGCGTTTTGGCACAAATCCATGTGCGGGTGCTAAAAAGAGCTGCATCGGCATGCTTTTCACGTCGTTTGGTAGAAATCCACGCGCGCGTTCTGCCAAAAGCACCATTTGCATGCATATCGTGTGGTTTTGCAGAAAACTGCGTCCGCGTCTACCAAAAGATGCATGCGCATGCTTAAAACGCGTTTTGGCACAAATCCATGTGCGGGTGCTAAAAAGAGCAGCATCGGCATGCTTTTCACGTCGTTTGGTAGAAATCCACGCGCGCGTTCTGCCAAAAGCACCATTTGCATGCATATCGTGTGGTTTTGCCGAAAACTGCGTCCGCGTCTACCAAAAGATGCATGCGCATGCTTAAAACGCGTTTTGGCACAAATCCATGTGCGGGTGCTAAAAAGAGCAGCATCGGCATGCTTTTCACGTCGTTTGGTAGAAATCCACGCGCGCGTTCTGCCAAAAGCACGATTTGCATGCATATCGTGTGGTTTTGCAGAAAACTGCGTCCGCGTCTACCAAAAGATGCATGTGCATGCTAAAAACGCTTTTTGGCACAAATCCATGTGCGGGTGCTAAAAAGAGCAGCATCGGCGTGCTTTTCACGTTGTTTGGTAGAAATCCACGCGCGCGTACTGCCAAAAGCACCATTTGCATGCATATCGTGTGGTTTTGCAGAAAACTGCGTCCGCGTCTACCAAAAGATGCATGCGCATGCTTAAAACGCGTTTTGGCACAAATCCATGTGCGGGTGTTAAAAAGAGCAGCATTGGCATGGTTTTCACGTCGTTTGGTAGAAATCCACGCGCGCGTTCTGCCAAAAGCACCATTTGCATGCATATCGTGTGGTTTTGCAGAAAACTGCGCCCGCGTCTACCAAAAGATGCATGCGCATGCTTAAAACGCGTTTTGGCACAAATCCATGTGCGGGTGCTAAAAAGAGCAGCATCGGCATGCTTTTCACGTCGTTTGGTAGAAATCCACGCGCGCGTTCTGCCAAAAGCACCATTTGCATGCCTATCGTGTGGTTTTGCAGAAAACTGCGTCCGCGTCTACCAAAAGATGCATGCGCATGCTTAAAACGCGCTTTGGCACAAATCCATGTGCGGATGCTAAAAAGAGCAGCATCGGCATGCTTTTCGCGTCGTTTGGTAGAAATCCACGCGCGCGTTCTGCCAAAAGCACCATTTGCATGCCTATCGTGTGGTTTTGCAGAAAACTGCGTCCGCGTCTACCAAAAGATGCATGCGCATGCTTAAAACGCGCTTTGGCACAAATCCATGTGCGGATGTTAAAAAGAGCAGCATCGGCATGCTTTTCACGTCGTTTGGTAGAAATCCACGCGCGCGTTCTGCCAAAAGCACCATTTGCATGCATATCGTGTGGTTTTGCAGAAAACTGCGTCCGCGTCTACCAAAAGATGCATGTGCATGCTAAAAACGCGTTTTGGCACAAATCCATGTGCGGGTGCTAAAAAGAGCAGCATCGGCATGCTTTTCACGTCGTTTGGTAGAAATCCACGCGCGCGTTCTGCCAAAAGCACCATTTGCATGCCTATCGTGTGGTTTGGCAGAAAACTGCGTCCGCGTCTACCAAAAGATGCATGCGCATGCTTAAAACGCGCTTTGGCACAAATCCATGTGCGGATGTTAGAAAGAGCAGCATCGGCATGCTTTTCACGTCGTTTGGTAGAAATCCACGCGCGCGTTCTGCCAAAAGCACCATTTGCATGCATATCGTGTGGTTTTGCAGAAAACTGCGTCCGCGTCTACCAAAAGATGCATGCGCATGCTTAAAACGCGTTTTGGCACAAATCCATGTGCGGGTGCTAAAAAGAGCAGCATCGGCATGCTTTTCACGTCGTTTGGTAGAAATCCACGCGCGCGTTCTGCCAAAAGCACGATTTGCATGCATATCGTGTGGTTTTGCAGAAAACTGCGTCCGCGTCTACCAAAAGATGCATGTGCATGCTAAAAACGCGTTTTGGCACAAATCCATGTGCGGGTGCTAAAAAGAGCAGCATCGGCATGCTTTTCACGTCGTTTGGTAGAAATCCACGCGCGCGTTCTGCCAAAAGCACCATTTGTATGCCTGTCGTGTGGTTTTGCAGAAAACTGCGTCCGCGTCTACCAAAAGATGCATGCGCATGCTTAAAACGCGCTTTGGCACAAATCCATGTGCGGATGTTAAAAAGAGCAGCATCGGCATGCTTTTCAGGTCGTTTGGTAGAAATCCACGCGCGCGTTCTGCCAAAAGCACCATTTGCATGCCTATCGTGTGGTTTTGCAGAAAACTGCGTCCGCGTCTACCAAAAGATGCATGCGCATGCTTAAAACGCGCTTTGGCACAAATCCATGTGCGGATGTTAAAAAGAGCAGCATCGGCATGCTTTTCACGTCGTTTGGTAGAAATCCACGCGCGCGTTCTGCCAAAAGCACCATTTGCATGCATATCGTGTGGTTTTGCAGAAAACTGCGTCCGCGTCTACCAAAAGATGCATGCGCATGCTTAAAACGCGCTTTGGCACAAATCCATGTGCGGATGTTAAAAAGAGCAGCATCGGCATGCTTTTCACGTCGTTTGGTAGAAATCCACGCGCGCGTTCTGCCAAAAGCACCATTTGCATGCATATCGTGTGGTTTTGCAGAAAACTGCGTCCGCGTCTACCAAAAGATGCATGTGCATGCTAAAAACGCGTTTTGGCACAAATCCATGTGCGGGTGCTAAAAAGAGCAGCATCGGCATGCTTTTCACGTCGTTTGGTAGAAATCCACGCGCGCGTTCTGCCAAAAGCACCATTTGCATGCCTATCGTGTGGTTTGGCAGAAAACTGCGTCCGCGTCTACCAAAAGATGCATGCGCATGCTTAAAACGCGCTTTGGCACAAATCCATGTGCGGATGTTAGAAAGAGCAGCATCGGCATGCTTTTCACGTCGTTTGGTAGAAATCCACGCGCGCGTTCTGCCAAAAGCACCATTTGCATGCATATCGTGTGGTTTTGCAGAAAACTGCGTCCGCGTCTACCAAAAGATGCATGCGCATGCTTAAAACGCGTTTTGGCACAAATCCATGTGCGGGTGCTAAAAAGAGCAGCATCGGCATGCTTTTCACGTCGTTTGGTAGAAATCCACGCGCGCGTTCTGCCAAAAGCACGATTTGCATGCATATCGTGTGGTTTTGCAGAAAACTGCGTCCGCGTCTACCAAAAGATGCATGTGCATGCTAAAAACGCGTTTTGGCACAAATCCATGTGCGGGTGCTAAAAAGAGCAGCATCGGCATGCTTTTCACGTCGTTTGGTAGAAATCCACGCGCGCGTTCTGCCAAAAGCACCATTTGTATGCCTGTCGTGTGGTTTTGCAGAAAACTGCGTCCGCGTCTACCAAAAGATGCATGCGCATGCTTAAAACGCGCTTTGGCACAAATCCATGTGCGGATGTTAAAAAGAGCAGCATCGGCATGCTTTTCAGGTCGTTTGGTAGAAATCCACGCGCGCGTTCTGCCAAAAGCACCATTTGCATGCCTATCGTGTGGTTTTGCAGAAAACTGCGTCCGCGTCTACCAAAAGATGCATGCGCATGCTTAAAACGCGCTTTGGCACAAATCCATGTGCGGATGTTAAAAAGAGCAGCATCGGCATGCTTTTCACGTCGTTTGGTAGAAATCCACGCGCGCGTTCTGCCAAAAGCACCATTTGCATGCATATCGTGTGGTTTTCCAGAAAACTGCGTCCGCGTCTACCAAAAGATGCATGTACATGCTAAAAACGCGTTTTGGCACAAATCCATGTGCGGGTGCTAAAAAGAGCAGCATCGGCATGCTTTTCACGTCGTTTGGTAGAAATCCACGCGCGCGTTCTGCCAAAAGCACCATTTGCATGCCTATCGTGTGGTTTTGCAGAAAACTGCGTCCGCGTCTACCAAAAGATGCATGCGCATGCTTAAAACGCGTTTTGGCACAAATCCATGTGCGGGTGCTAAAAAGAGCAGCATCGGCATGCTTTTCACGTCGTTTGGTAGAAATCCACGTGCGCGTTCTGCCAAAAGCACCATTTGCATGCATATCGTGTGGTTTTGCAGAAAACTGCGTCCGCGTCTACCAAAAGATGCATGCGCATGCTAAATCCATGTGCGGGTGCTAAAAAGAGCAGCATCGGCATGCTTTTCACGTCGTTTGGTAGAAATCCACACGCGCGTTCTGCCAAAAGCACCATTTGCATGCACATCGTGTGGTTTTGCAGAAAACTGCGTCCGCGTCTACCAAAAGATGCATGTGCATGCTAAAAACGCGTTTTGGCACAAATCCATGTGCGGGTGCTAAAAAGAGCAGCATCGGCATGCTTTTCACGTCGTTTGGTAGAAATCCACACGCGCGTTCTGCCAAAAGCACCATTTGCATGCCTATCGTGTGGTTTTGCAGAAAACTGCGTCCGCGTCTACCAAAAGATGCATGCGCATGCTTAAAACGCGCTTTGGCACAAATCCATGTGCGGATGTTAAAAAGAGCAGCATCGGCATGCTTTTCACGTCGTTTGGTAGAAATCCACGCGCGCGTTCTGCCAAAAGCACCATTTGCATGCATATCGTGTGGTTTTGCAGAAAACTGCGTCCGCGTCTACCAAAAGATGCATGCGCATGCTTAAAACGCGTTTTGGCACAAATCCATGTGCGGGTGCTAAAAAGAGCAGCATCGGCATGCTTTTCACGTCGTTTGGTAGAAATCCACACGCGCGTTCTGCCAAAAGCACCATTTGCATGCCTATCGTGTGGTTTTGCAGAAAACTGCGTCCGCGTCTACCAAAAGATGCATGCGCATGCTTAAAACGCGCTTTGGCACAAATCCATGTGCGGGTGCTAAAAAGAGCAGCATCGGCATGCTTTTCACGTCGTTTGGTAGAAATACACACGCGCGTTCTGCCAAAAGCACCATTTGCATGCCTATCGTGTGGTTTTGCAGAAAACTGCGTCCGCGTCTACCAAAAGATGCATGCGCATGCTTAAAACGCGCTTTGGCACAAATCCATGTGCGGATGTTAAAAAGAGCAGCATCGGCATGCTTTTCACGTCGTTTGGTAGAAATCCACGCGCGCGTTCTGCCAAATCCACGATTTGCATGCATATCGTGTGGTTTTGCAGAATGCATGCGCATGCTTAAAACGCGTTTTGGCACAAATCCATGTGCGGGTGCTAAAAAGAGCAGCATCGGCATGCTTTTCACGTCGTTTGGTAGAAATCCACACGCGCGTTCTGCCAAAAGCACCATTTGCATGCATATCGTGTGGTTTTGCAGAAAACTGCGTCCGCGTCTACCAAAAGATGCATGTGCATGCTAAAAACGCGTTTTGGCACAAATCCATGTGCGGGTGCTAAAAAGAGCAGCATCGGCATGCTTTTCACGTCGTTTGGTAGAAATCCACGCGCGCGTTCTGCCAAAAAGCACCATTTGCATGCCTATCGTGTGGTTTTGCAGAAAACTGCGTCCGCGTCTACCAAAAGATGCATGCGCATGCTTAAAACGCGTTTTGGCACAAATCCATGTGCGGATGTTAAAAAGAGCAGCATCGGCATGCTTTTCACGTCGTTTGGTAGAAATCCACGCGCGCGTTCTGCCAAAAGCACCATTTGCATGCATATCGTGTGGTTTTGCAGAAAACTGCGTCCGCGTCTACCAAAAGATGCATGCGCATGCTTAAAACGCGTTTTGGCACAAATCCATGTGCGGGTGCTAAAAAGAGCAGCATCGGCATGCTTTTCACGTCGTTTGGTAGAAATCCACGCGCGCGTTCTGCCAAAAGCACCATTTGCATGCCTATCGTGTGGTTTTGCAGAAAACTGCGTCCGCGACTACCAAAAGATGCATGCGCATGCTTAAAACGCGCTTTGGCACAAATCCATGTGCGGATGTTAAAAAGAGCAGCATCGGCATGCTTTTCACGTCGTTTGGTAGAAATCCACGCGCGCGTTCTGCCAAAAGCACCATTTGCATGCATATCGTGTGGTTTTGCAGAAAACTGCGTCCGCGTCTACCAAAAGATGCATGCGCATGCTTAAAACGCGCTTTGGCACAAATCCATGTGCGGATGTTAAAAAGAGCAGCATCGGCATGCTTTTCACGTTGTTTGGTAGAAATCCACGCGCGCGTTCTGCCAAAAGCACCATTTGCATGCCTATCGTGTGGTTTTGCAGAAAACTGCGTCCGCGTCTACCAAAAGATGCATGCGCATGCTTAAAACGCGCTTTGGCACAAATCCAATTGCGGATGCTAAAAAGAGCAGCATCGGCATGCTTTTCACGTCGTTTGGTAGAAATCCACGCGCGCGTTCTGCCAAAAGCACCATTTGCATGCATATCGTGTGGTTTTGCAGAAAACTGCGTCCGCGTCTACCAAAAGATGCATGCGCATGCTTAAAACGCGCTTTGGCACAAATCCATGTGCGGATGTTAAAAAGAGCAGCATCGGCATGCTTTTCACGTCGTTTGGTAGAAATCCACGCGCGCGTTCTGCCAAAAGCACCATTTGCATGCCTATCGTGTGGTTTTGCAGAAAACTGCGTCCGCGTCTACCAAAAGATGCATGCGCATGCTTAAAACGCGCTTTGGCACAAATCCATGTGCGGATGTTAAAAAGAGCAGCATCGGCATGCTTTTCACGTCGTTTGGTAGAAATCCACGCGCGCGTTCTGCCAAAAGCACCATTTGCATGCATATCGTGTGGTTTTGCAGAAAACTGCGTCCGCGTCTACCAAAAGATGCATGCGCATGCTTAAAACGCGCTTTGGCACAAATCCATGTGCGGATGTTAAAAAGAGCAGCATCGGCATGCTTTTCACGTTGTTTGGTAGAAATCCACGCGCGCGTTCTGCCAAAAGCACCATTTGCATGCCTATCGTGTGGTTTTGCAGAAAACTGCGTCCGCGTCTACCAAAAGATGCATGCGCATGCTTAAAACGCGCTTTGGCACAAATCCATGTGCGGATGCTAAAAAGAGCAGCATCGGCATGCTTTTCACGTCGTTTGGTAGAAATCCACGCGCGCGTTCTGCCAAAAGCACCACTTGCATGCATATCGTGTGGTTTTGCAGAAAACTGCGTCCGCGTCTACCAAAAGATGCATGCGCATGCTAAAACGCGTTTTGGCACAAATCCATGTGCGGGTGCTAAAAAGAGCAGCATCGGCATGCTTGTCACGTCGTTTGGTAGAAATCCACGCGCGCGTTCTGCCAAAAGCACCATTTGCATGCATATCGTGTGCTTTTGCAGAAAACTGCGTCCGCGTCTACCAAAAGATGCATGCGCATGCTTAAAACGCGTTTTGGCACAAATCCATGTGCGGGTGCTAAAAAGAGCAGCATCGGCATGCTTTTCACGTCGTTTGGTAGAAATCCACGCGCGCGTTGTGCCAAAAGCACCATTTGCATGCATATCGTGTGGTTTTGCAGAAAACTGCGTCCGCGTCTACCAAAAGATGCATGCGCATGCTAAAAACCCGTTTTGGCACAAATCCATGTGCGGGTGCTAAAAAGAGCAGCATCGGCATGCTTTTCACGTCGTTTGGTAGAAATCCACGCGCGCGTTCTGCCAAAAGCACCATTTGCATGCCTATCGTGTGGTTTTGCAGAAAACTGCGTCCGCGTCTACCAAAAGATGCATGTGCATGCTAAAAACGCGTTTTGGCACAAATCCATGTGCGGGTGCTAAAAAGAGCAGCATCGGCATGCTTTTCACGTCGTTTGGTAGAAATCCACGCGCGCGTTCTGCCAAAAGCACCATTTGCATGCCTATCGTGTGGTTTTGCAGAAAACTGCGTCCGCGTCTACCAAAAGATGCATGCGCATGCTTAAAACGCGCTGTGGCACAAATCCATGTGCGGATGTTAAAAAGAGCAGCATCGGCATGCTTTTCACGTCGTTTGGTAGAAATCCACGCGCGCGTTCTGCCAAAAGCACCATTTGCATGCCTATCGTGTGGTTTTGCAGAAACCTGCGTCCGCGTCTACCAAAAGATGCATGCGCATGCTTAAAACGCGCTTAGGCACAAATCCATGTGCGGATGTTAAAAGAACAGCATCGGCATGCTTTTCACGTCGTTTGGTAGAAATCCACGCGCGCGTTCTGCCAAAAGCACCATTTGCATGCAATCGTGTGGTTTTGCAGAAAACTGCGTCCGCGTCTACCAAAAGATGCATGCGCATGCTTAAAACGCGTTTTGGCACAAATACATGTGCGGGTGCTAAAAAGAGCAGCATCGGCATGCTTTTCATGTCGTTTGGTAGAAATCCACGCGCGCGTTCTGCCAAAAGCACCATTTGCATGCCTATCGTGTGGTTTTGCAGAAAACTGCGTCCGCGTCTACCAAAAGATGCATGCGCATGCTTAAAACGCGCTTTGGCACAAATCCATGTGCGGATGTTAAAAAGAGCAGCATCGGCATGCTTTTCACGTCGTTTGGTAGAAATCCACGCGCGCGTTCTGCCAAAAGCACCATTTGCATGCATATCGTGTGGTTTTGCAGAAAACTGCGTCCGCGTCTACCAAAAGATGCATGCGCATGCTTAAAACGCGCTTTGGCACAAATCCATATGCGGATGTTAAAAAGAGCAGCGTCGGCATGCTTTTCACGTCGTTTGGTAGAAATCCACGCGCGCGTTCTGCCAAAAGCACAATTTGCATGCATATCGTGTGGTTTTGCAGAAAACTGCGTCCGCGTCTACCAAAAGATGCATGCGCATGCTTAAAACGCGTTTTGGCACAAATCCATGTGCGGGTGCTAAAAAGAGCAGCATCGGCATGCTTTTCACGTCGTTTGGTAGAAATCCACACGCGCGTTCTGCCAAAAGCACCATTTGCATGCACATCGTGTGGTTTTGCAGAAAACTGCGTCCGCGTCTACCAAAAGATGCATGTGCATGCTAAAAACGCGTTTTGGCACAAATCCATGTGCGGGTGCTAAAAAGAGCAGCATCGGCATGCTTTTCACGTCGTTTGGTAGAAATCCACACGCGCGTTCTGCCAAAAGCACCATTTGCATGCCTATCGTGTGGTTTTGCAGAAAACTGCGTCCGCGTCTACCAAAAGATGCATGCGCATGCTTAAAACGCGCTTTGGCACAAATCCATGTGCGGATGTTAAAAAGAGCAGCATCGGCATGCTTTTCACGTCGTTTGGTAGAAATCCACGCGCGCGTTCTGCCAAAAGCACCATTTGCATGCATATCGTGTGGTTTTGCAGAAAACTGCGTCCGCGTCTACCAAAAGATGCATGCGCATGCTTAAAACGCGTTTTGGCACAAATCCATGTGCGGGTGCTAAAAAGAGCAGCATCGGCATGCTTTTCACGTCGTTTGGTAGAAATCCACACGCGCGTTCTGCCAAAAGCACCATTTGCATGCCTATCGTGTGGTTTTGCAGAAAACTGCGTCCGCGTCTACCAAAAGATGCATGCGCATGCTTAAAACGCGCTTTGGCACAAATCCATGTGCGGATGTTAAAAAGAGCAGCATCGGCATGCTTTTCACGTCGTTTGGTAGAAATCCACACGCGCGTTCTGCCAAAAGCACCATTTGCATGCATATCGTGTGGTTTTGCAGAAAACTGCGTCCGCGTCTACCAAAAGATGCATGTGCATGCTAAAAACGCGTTTTGGCACAAATCCATGTGCGGATGTTAAAAAGAGCAGCATCGGCATGCTTTTCACGTCGTTTGGTAGAAATCCACGCGCGCGTTCTGCCAAAAGCACCATTTGCATGCATATCGTGTGGTTTTGCAGAAAACTGCGTCCGCGTCTACCAAAAGATGCATGCGCATGCTTAAAACGCGTTTTGGCACAAATCCATGTGCGGGTGCTAAAAAGAGCAGCATCGGCATGCTTTTCACGTCGTTTGGTAGAAATCCACACGCGCGTTCTGCCAAAAGCACCATTTGCATGCCTATCGTGTGGTTTTGCAGAAAACTGCGTCCGCGTCTACCAAAAGATGCATGCGCATGCTTAAAACGCGCTTTGGCACAAATCCATGTGCGGATGTTAAAAAGAGCAGCATCGGCATGCTTTTCACGTCGTTTGGTAGAAATCCACACGCGCGTTCTGCCAAAAGCACCATTTGCATGCATATCGTGTGGTTTTGCAGAAAACTGCGTCCGCGTCTACCAAAAGATGCATGTGCATGCTAAAAACGCGTTTTGGCACAAATCCATGTGCGGGTGCTAAAAAGAGCAGCATCGGCATGCTTTTCACGTCGTTTGGTAGAAATCCACACGCGCGTTCTGCCAAAAGCACCATTTGCATGCATATCGTGTGGTTTTGCAGAAAACTGCGTCCGCGTCTACCAAAAGATGCATGTGCATGCTAAAAACGCGTTTTGGCACAAATCCATGTGCGGGTGCTAAAAAGAGCAGCATCGGCATGCTTTTCACGTCGTTTGGTAGAAATCCACGCGCGCGTTCTGCCAAAAGCACCATTTGCATGCCTATCGTGTGGTTTTGCAGAAAACTGCGTCCGCGTCTACCAAAAGATGCATGCGCATGCTTAAAACGCGTTTTGGCACAAATCCATGTGCGGATGTTAAAAAGAGCAGCATCGGCATGCTTTTCACGTCGTTTGGTAGAAATCTACGCGCGCGTTCTGCCAAAAGCACCATTTGCATGCATATCGTGTGGTTTTGCAGAAAACTGCGTCCGCGTCTACCAAAAGATGCATGCGCATGCTTAAAACGCGTTTTGGCACAAATCCATGTGCGGGTGCTAAAAAGAGCAGCATCGGCATGCTTTTCACGTCGTTTGGTAGAAATCCACACGCGCGTTCTGCCAAAAGCACCATTTGCATGCACATCGTGTGGTTTTGCAGAAAACTGCGTCCGCGTCTACCAAAAGATGCATGTGCATGCTAAAAACGCGTTTTGGCACAAATCCATGTGCGGGTGCTAAAAAGAGCAGCATCGGCATGCTTTTCACGTCGTTTGGTAGAAATCCACACGCGCGTTCTGCCAAAAGCACCATTTGCATGCCTATCGTGTGGTTTTGCAGAAAACTGCGTCCGCGTCTACCAAAAGATGCATGCGCATGCTTAAAACGCGCTTTGGCACAAATCCATGTGCGGATGTTAAAAAGAGCAGCATCGGCATGCTTTTCACGTCGTTTGGTAGAAATCCACGCGCGCGTTCTGCCAAAAGCACCATTTGCATGCATATCGTGTGGTTTTGCAGAAAACTGCGTCCGCGTCTACCAAAAGATGCATGCGCATGCTTAAAACGCGTTTTGGCACAAATCCATGTGCGGGTGCTAAAAAGAGCAGCATCGGCATGCTTTTCACGTCGTTTGGTAGAAATCCACACGCGCGTTCTGCCAAAAGCACCATTTGCATGCCTATCGTGTGGTTTTGCAGAAAACTGCGTCCGCGTCTACCAAAAGATGCATGCGCATGCTTAAAACGCGCTTTGGCACAAATCCATGTGCGGATGTTAAAAAGAGCAGCATCGGCATGCTTTTCACGTCGTTTGGTAGAAATCCACACGCGCGTTCTGCCAAAAGCACCATTTGCATGCATATCGTGTGGTTTTGCAGAAAACTGCGTCCGCGTCTACCAAAAGATGCATGTGCATGCTAAAAACGCGTTTTGGCACAAATCCATGTGCGGATGTTAAAAAGAGCAGCATCGGCATGCTTTTCACGTCGTTTGGTAGAAATCCACGCGCGCGTTCTGCCAAAAGCACCATTTGCATGCATATCGTGTGGTTTTGCAGAAAACTGCGTCCGCGTCTACCAAAAGATGCATGCGCATGCTTAAAACGCGTTTTGGCACAAATCCATGTGCGGGTGCTAAAAAGAGCAGCATCGGCATGCTTTTCACGTCGTTTGGTAGAAATCCACACGCGCGTTCTGCCAAAAGCACCATTTGCATGCCTATCGTGTGGTTTTGCAGAAAACTGCGTCCGCGTCTACCAAAAGATGCATGCGCATGCTTAAAACGCGCTTTGGCACAAATCCATGTGCGGATGTTAAAAAGAGCAGCATCGGCATGCTTTTCACGTCGTTTGGTAGAAATCCACACGCGCGTTCTGCCAAAAGCACCATTTGCATGCATATCGTGTGGTTTTGCAGAAAACTGCGTCCGCGTCTACCAAAAGATGCATGTGCATGCTAAAAACGCGTTTTGGCACAAATCCATGTGCGGGTGCTAAAAAGAGCAGCATCGGCATGCTTTTCACGTCGTTTGGTAGAAATCCACACGCGCGTTCTGCCAAAAGCACCATTTGCATGCATATCGTGTGGTTTTGCAGAAAACTGCGTCCGCGTCTACCAAAAGATGCATGTGCATGCTAAAAACGCGTTTTGGCACAAATCCATGTGCGGGTGCTAAAAAGAGCAGCATCGGCATGCTTTTCACGTCGTTTGGTAGAAATCCACGCGCGCGTTCTGCCAAAAGCACCATTTGCATGCCTATCGTGTGGTTTTGCAGAAAACTGCGTCCGCGTCTACCAAAAGATGCATGCGCATGCTTAAAACGCGTTTTGGCACAAATCCATGTGCGGATGTTAAAAAGAGCAGCATCGGCATGCTTTTCACGTCGTTTGGTAGAAATCCACGCGCGCGTTCTGCCAAAAGCACCATTTGCATGCATATCGTGTGGTTTTGCAGAAAACTGCGTCCGCGTCTACCAAAAGATGCATGCGCATGCTTAAAACGCGTTTTGGCACAAATCCATGTGCGGGTGCTAAAAAGAGCAGCATCGGCATGCTTTTCACGTCGTTTGGTAGAAATACACACGCGCGTTCTGCCAAAAGCACCATTTGCATGCCTATCGTGTGGTTTTGCAGAAAACTGCGTCCGCGTCTACCAAAAGATGCATGCGCATGCTTAAAACGCGCTTTGGCACAAATCCATGTGCGGATGTTAAAAAGAGCAGCATCGGCATGCTTTTCACGTCGTTTGGTAGAAATCCACGCGCGCGTTCTGCCAAATCCACGATTTGCATGCATATCGTGTGGTTTTGCAGAAAACTGCGTCCGCGTCTACCAAAAGATGCATGCGCATGCTTAAAACGCGTTTTGGCACAAATCCATGTGCGGTTGCTAAAAAGAGCAGCATCGGCATGCTTTTCACGTCGTTTGGTAGAAATCCACACGCGCGTTCTGCCAAAAGCACCATTTGCATGCATATCGTGTGGTTTTGCAGAAAACTGCGTCCGCGTCTACCAAAAGATGCATGTGCATGCTAAAAACGCGTTTTGGCACAAATCCATGTGCGGGTGCTAAAAAGAGCAGCATCGGCATGCTTTTCACGTCGTTTGGTAGAAATCCACGCGCGCGTTCTGCCAAAAGCACCATTTGCATGCCTATCGTGTGGTTTTGCAGAAAACTGCGTCCGCGTCTACCAAAAGATGCATGCGCATGCTTAAAACGCGTTTTGGCACAAATCCATGTGCGGATGTTAAAAAGAGCAGCATCGGCATGCTTTTCACGTCGTTTGGTAGAAATCCACGCGCGCGTTCTGCCAAAAGCACCATTTGCATGCATATCGTGTGGTTTTGCAGAAAACTGCGTCCGCGTCTACCAAAAGATGCATGCGCATGCTTAAAACGCGTTTTGGCACAAATACATGTGCGGGTGCTAAAAAGAGCAGCATCGGCATGCTTTTCACGTCGTTTGTAGAAATCCACACGCGCGTTCTGCCAAAAGCACCATTTGCATGCCTATCGTGTGGTTTTGCAGAAAACTGCGTCCGCGTCTACCAAAAGATGCATGCGCATGCTTAAAACGCGCTTTGGCACAAATCCATGTGCGGATGTTAAAAAGAGCAGCATCGGCATGCTTTTCACGTCGTTTGGTAGAAATCCACACGCGCGTTCTGCCAAAAGCACCATTTGCATGCATATCGTGTGGTTTTGCAGAAAACTGCGTCCGCGTCTACCAAAAGATGCATGTGCATGCTAAAAACGCGTTTTGGCACAAATCCATGTGCGGTGCTAAAAAGAGCAGCATCGGCATGCTTTTCACGTCGTTTGGTAGAAATCCACACGCGCGTTCTGCCAAAAGCACCATTTGCATGCCTATCGTGTGGTTTTGCAGAAAACTGCGTCCGCGTCTACCAAAAGATGCATGCGCATGCTTAAAACGCGCTTTGGCACAAATCCATGTGCGGATGTTAAAAAGAGCAGCATCGGCATGCTTTTCACGTCGTTTGGTAGAAATCCACGCGCGCGTTCTGCCAAAAGCACCATTTGCATGCATATCGTGTGGTTTTGCAGAAAACTGCGTCCGCGTCTACCAAAAGATGCATGCGCATGCTTAAAACGCGTTTTGGCACAAATCCATGTGCGGGTGCTAAAAAGAGCAGCATCGGCATGCTTTTCACGTCGTTTGGTAGAAATCCACACGCGCGTTCTGCCAAAAGCACCATTTGCATGCCTATCGTGTGGTTTTGCAGAAAACTGCGTCCGCGTCTACCAAAAGATGCATGCGCATGCTTAAAACGCGCTTTGGCACAAATCCATGTGCGGATGTTAAAAAGAGCAGCATCGGCATGCTTTTCACGTCGTTTGGTAGAAATCCACACGCGCGTTCTGCCAAAAGCACCATTTGCATGCATATCGTGTGGTTTTGCAGAAAACTGCGTCCGCGTCTACCAAAAGATGCATGTGCATGCTAAAAACGCGTTTTGGCACAAATCCATGTGCGGGTGCTAAAAGAGCAGCATCGGCATGCTTTTCACGTCGTTTGGTAGAAATCCACACGCGCGTTCTGCCAAAAGCACCATTTGCATGCATATCGTGTGGTTTTGCAGAAAACTGCGTCCGCGTCTACCAAAAGATGCATGTGCATGCTAAAAACGCGTTTTGGCACAAATCCATGTGCGGGTGCTAAAAAGAGCAGCATCGGCATGCTTTTCACGTCGTTTGGTAGAAATCCACGCGCGCGTTCTGCCAAAAGCACCATTTGCATGCCTATCGTGTGGTTTTGCAGAAAACTGCGTCCGCGTCTACCAAAAGATGCATGCGCATGCTTAAAACGCGTTTTGGCACAAATCCATGTGCGGATGTTAAAAAGAGCAGCATCGGCATGCTTTTCACGTCGTTTGGTAGAAATCCACGCGCGCGTTCTGCCAAAAGCACCATTTGCATGCATATCGTGTGGTTTTGCAGAAAACTGCGTCCGCGTCTACCAAAAGATGCATGCGCATGCTTAAAACGCGTTTTGGCACAAATCCATGTGCGGGTGCTAAAAAGAGCAGCATCGGCATGCTTTTCACGTCGTTTGGTAGAAATACACACGCGCGTTCTGCCAAAAGCACCATTTGCATGCCTATCGTGTGGTTTTGCAGAAAACTGCGTCCGCGTCTACCAAAAGATGCATGCGCATGCTTAAAACGCGCTTTGGCACAAATCCATGTGCGGATGTTAAAAAGAGCAGCATCGGCATGCTTTTCACGTCGTTTGGTAGAAATCCACGCGCGCGTTCTGCCAAATCCACGATTTGCATGCATATCGTGTGGTTTTGCAGAAAACTGCGTCCGCGTCTACCAAAAGATGCATGCGCATGCTTAAAACGCGTTTTGGCACAAATCCATGTGCGGGTGCTAAAAAGAGCAGCATCGGCATGCTTTTCACGTCGTTTGGTAGAAATCCACACGCGCGTTCTGCCAAAAGCACCATTTGCATGCATATCGTGTGGTTTTGCAGAAAACTGCGTCCGCGTCTACCAAAAGATGCATGTGCATGCTAAAAACGCGTTTTGGCACAAATCCATGTGCGGGTGCTAAAAAGAGCAGCATCGGCATGCTTTTCACGTCGTTTGGTAGAAATCCACGCGCGCGTTCTGCCAAAAGCACCATTTGCATGCCTATCGTGTGGTTTTGCAGAAAACTGCGTCCGCGTCTACCAAAAGATGCATGCGCATGCTTAAAACGCGTTTTGGCACAAATCCATGTGCGGATGTTAAAAAGAGCAGCATCGGCATGCTTTTCACGTCGTTTGGTAGAAATCCACGCGCGTGTTCTGCCAAAAGCACCATTTGCATGCATATCGTGTGGTTTTGCAGAAAACTGCGTCCGCGTCTACCAAAAGATGCATGCGCATGCTTCAAACGCGTTTTGGCACAAATACATGTGCGGGTGCTAAAAAGAGCAGCATCGGCATGCTTTTCACGTCGTTTGGTAGAAATCCACACGCGCGTTCTGCCAAAAGCACCATTTGCATGCCTATCGTGTGGTTTTGCAGAAAACTGCGTCCGCGTCTACCAAAAGATGCATGCGCATGCTTAAAACGCGCTTTGGCACAAATCCATGTGCGGATGTTAAAAAGAGCAGCATCGGCATGCTTTTCACGTCGTTTGGTAGAAATCCACACGCGCGTTCTGCCAAAAGCACCATTTGCATGCATATCGTGTGGTTTTGCAGAAAACTGCGTCCGCGTCTACCAAAAGATGCATGTGCATGCTAAAAACGCGTTTTGGCACAAATCCATGTGCGGGTGCTAAAAAGAGCAGCATCGGCATGCTTTTCACGTCGTTTGGTAGAAATCCACACGCGCGTTCTGCCAAAAGCACCATTTGCATGCCTATCGTGTGGTTTTGCAGAAAACTGCGTCCGCGTCTACCAAAAGATGCATGCGCATGCTTAAAACGCGCTTTGGCACAAATCCATGTGCGGATGTTAAAAAGAGCAGCATCGGCATGCTTTTCACGTCGTTTGGTAGAAATCCACGCGCGCGTTCTGCCAAAAGCACCATTTGGATGCATATCGTGTGGTTTTGCAGAAAACTGCGTCCGCGTCTACCAAAAGATGCATGTGCATGCTTAAAACGCGTTTTGGCACAAATCCATGTGCGGGTGCTAAAAAGAGCAGCATCGGCATGCTTTTCACGTCGTTTGGTAGAAATCCACACGCGCGTTCTGCCAAAAGCACCATTTGCATGCCTATCGTGTGGTTTTGCAGAAAACTGCGTCCGCGTCTACCAAAAGATGCATGCGCATGCTTAAAACGCGCTTTGGCACAAATCCATGTGCGGATGTTAAAAAGAGCAGCATCGGCATGCTTTTCACGTCGTTTGGTAGAAATCCACACGCGCGTTCTGCCAAAAGCACCATTTGCATGCATATCGTGTGGTTTTGCAGAAAACTGCGTCGGCGTCTACCAAAAGATGCATGTGCATGCTAAAAACGCGTTTTGGCACAAATCCATGTGCGGATGTTAAAAAGAGCAGCATCGGCATGCTTTTCACGTCGTTTGGTAGAAATCCACGCGCGCGTTCTGCCAAAAGCACCATTTGCATGCATATCGTGTGGTTTTGCAGAAAACTGCGTCCGCGTCTACCAAAAGATGCATGCGCATGCTTAAAACGCCTTTTGGCACAAATCCATGTGCGGGTGCTAAAAAGAGCAGCATCGGCATGCTTTTCACGTCGTTTGGTAGAAATCCACACGCACGTTCTGCCAAAAGCACCATTTGCATGCCTATCGTGTGGTTTTGCAGAAAACTGCGTCCGCGTCTACCAAAAGATGCATGCGCATGCTTAAAACGCGTTTTGGCACAAATCCATGTGCGGGTGCTAAAAAGAGCAGCATCGGCATGCTTTTCACGTCGTTTGGTAGAAATCCACGCGCGTGTTCTGCCAAAAGCACCATTTGCATGCATATCGTGTGGTTTTGCAGAAAACTGCGTCCGCGTCTACCAAAAGATGCATGCGCATGCTTAAAACGCGTTTTGGCACAAATCCATGTGCGGGAGCTAAAAAGAGCAGCATCGGCATGCTTTTCACGTCGTTTGGTAGAAATCCACACGCGCGTTCTGCCAAAAGCACCATTTGCATGCCTATCGTGTGGTTTTGCAGAAAACTGCGTCCGCGTCTACCAAAAGATGCATGCGCATGCTTAAAACGCGCTTTCGCACAAATCCATGTGCGGATGTTAAAAAGAGCAGCATCGGCATGCTTTTCACGTCGTTTGGTAGAAATCCACACGCGCGTTCTGCCAAAAGCACCATTTGCATGCATATCGTGTGGTTTTGCAGAAAACTGCGTCCGCGTCTACCAAAAGATGCATGTGCATGCTAAAAACGCGTTTTGGCACAAATCCATGTGCGGATGTTAAAAAGAGCAGCATCGGCATGCTTTTCACGTCGTTTGGTAGAAATCCACGCGCGCGTTCTGCCAAAAGCACCATTTGCATGCATATCGTGTGGTTTTGCAGAAAACTGCGTCCGCGTCTACCAAAAGATGCATGCGCATGCTTAAAACGCGTTTTGGCACAAATCCATGTGCGGGTGCTAAAAAGAGCAGCATCGGCATGCTTTTCACGTCGTTTGGTAGAAATCCACACGCGCGTTCTGACAAAAGCACCATTTGCATGCCTATCGTGTGGTTTTGCAGAAAACTGCGTCCGCGTCTACCAAAAGATGCATGCGCATGCTTAAAACGCGCTTTGGCACAAATCCATGTGCGGATGTTAAAAAGAGCAGCATCGGCATGCTTTTCACGTCGTTTGGTAGAAATCCACGCGCGCGTTCTGCCAAAAGCACCATTTGCATGCATATCGTGTGGTTTTGCAGAAAACTGCGTCCGCGTCTACCAAAAGATGCATGCGCATGCTTAAAACGCGCTTTGGCACAAATCCATATGCGGATGTTAAAAAGAGCAGCGTCGGCATGCTTTTCACGTCGTTTGGTAGAAATCCACGCGCGCGTTCTGCCAAAAGCACCATTTGCATGCATATCGTGTGGTTTTGCAGAAAACTGCGTCCGCGTCTACCAAAAGATGCATGCGCATGCTTAAAACGCGTTTTGGCACAAATCCATGTGCGGGTGCTAAAGAGAGCAGCATCGGCATGCTTTTCACGTCGTTTGGTAGAAATCCACACGCGCGTTCTGCCAAAAGCACCATTTGCATGCATATCGTGTGGTTTTGCAGAAAACTGCGTCCGCGTCTACCAAAAGATGCATGTGCATGCTAAAAACGCGTTTTGGCACAAATCCATGTGCGGGTGCTAAAAAGAGCAGCATCGGCATGCTTTTCACGTCGTTTGGTAGAAATCCACACGCGCGTTCTGCCAAAAGCACCATTTGCATGCCTATCGTGTGGTTTTGCAGAAAACTGCGTCCGCGTCTACCAAAAGATGCATGCGCATGCTTAAAACGCGCTTTGGCACAAATCCTTGTGCGGATGTTAAAAAGAGCAGCATCGGCATGCTTTTCACGTCGTTTGGTAGAAATCCACGCGCGCGTTCTGCCAAAAGCACCATTTGCATGCATATCGTGTGGTTTTGCAGAAAACTGCGTCCGCGTCTACCAAAAGATGCATGCGCATGCTTAAAACGCGTTTTGGCACAAATCCATGTGCGGGTGCTAAAAAGAGCAGCATCGGCATGCTTTTCACGTCGTTTGGTAGAAATCCACGCGCGCGTTCTGCCAAAAGCACCATTTGCATGCCTATCGTGTGGTTTTGCAGAAAACTGCGTCCGCGTCTACCAAAAGATGCATGCGCATGCTTAAAACGCGTTTTGGCACAAATCCATGTGCGGATGTTAAAAAGAGCAGCATCGGCATGCTTTTCACGTCGTTTGGTAGAAATCCACGCTCGCGTTCTGCCAAAAGCACCATTTGCATGCATATCGTGTGGTTTTGCAGAAAACTGCGTCCGCGTCTACCAAAAGATGCATGCGCATGCTTAAAACGCGTTTTGGCACAAATCCATGTGCGGGTGCTAAAAAGAGCAGCATCGGCATGCTTTTCACGTCGTTTGGTAGAAATCCACACGCGCGTTCTGCCAAAAGCACCATTTGCATGCCTATCGTGTGGTTTTGCAGAAAACTGCGTCCGCGTCTACCAAAAGATGCATGCGCATGCTTAAAACGCGCTTTGGCACAAATCCATGTGCGGATGTTAAAAAGAGCAGCATCGGCATGCTTTTCACGTCGTTTGGTAGAAATCCACGCGCGCGTTCTGCCAAAAGCACCATTTGCATGCATATCGTGTGGTTTTGCAGAAAACTGCGTCCGCGTCTACCAAAAGATGCATGCGCATGCTTAAAACGCGTTTTGGCACAAATCCATGTGCGGGTGCTAAAAAGAGCAGCATCGGCATGCTTTTCACGTCGTTTGGTAGAAATCCACACGCGCGTTCTGCAAAAAGCACCATTTGCATGCCTATCGTGTGGTTTTGCAGAAAACTGCGTCTACCAAAAGATGCATGCGCATGCTTAAAACGCGTTTTGGCACAAATCCATGCATGTGCGGGGTGCTAAAAAGAGCAGCATCGGCATTCTTTTCACGTCGTTTGGTAGAAATCCACGCGCGCGTTCTGCCAAAAGCACCATTTGCATGCATATCGTGTGGTTTTGCAGAAAACTGCGTCCGCGTCTACCAAAAGATGCATGTGCATGCTAAAAACGCGTTTTGGCACAAATCCATGTGCGGGTGCTAAAAAGAGCAGCATCGGCATGCTTTTCACGTCGTTTGGTAGAAATCCACGCGCGCGTTCTGCCAAAAGCACCATTTGCATGCCTATCGTGTGGTTTTGCAGAAAACTGCGTCGGCGTCTACCAAAAGATGCATGCGCATGCTTAAAACGCGCTTTGGCACAAATCCATGTGCGGATGTTAAAAAGAGCAGCATCGGCATGCTTTTCACGTCGTTTGGTAGAAATCCACGCGCGCGTTCTGCCAAAAGCACCATTTGCATGCATATCGTGTGGTTTTGCAGAAAACTGCGTCCGCGTCTACCAAAAGATGCATGCGCATGCTTAAAACGCGCTTTGGCACAAATCCATGTGCGGATGTTAAAAAGAGCAGCATCGGCATGCTTTTCACGTCGTTTGGTAGAAATCCACGCGCGCGTTCTGCCAAAAGCACCATTTGCATGCATATCGTGTGGTTTTGCAGAAAACTGCGTCCGCGTCTACCAAAAGATGCATGCGCATGCTTAAAACGCGCTTTGGCACAAATCCATGTGCGGATGTTAAAAAGAGCAGCATCGGCATGCTTTTCACGTTGTTTGGTAGAAATCCACGCGCGCCTTCTGCCAAAAGCACCATTTGCATGCCTATCGTGTGGTTTTGCAGAAAACTGCGTCCGCGTCTACCAAAAGATGCATGCGCATGCTAAAAACGCGTTTTGGCACAAATCCATGTGCGGGTGCTAAAAAGAGCAGCATCGGCATGTTTGTCACGTCGTTTGGTAGAAATCCACGCGCGCGTTCTGCCAAAAGCACCATTTGCATGCATATCGTGTGGTTTTGCAGAAAACTGCGTCCGCGTCTACCAAAAGATGCATGCGCATGCTTAAAACGCGTTTTGGCACAAATCCATGTGCGGGTGCTAAAAAGAGCAGCATCGGCATGCTTTTCACGTCGTTTGGTAGAAATCCACGCGCGCGTTGTGCCAAAAGCACCATTTGCATGCCTATCGTGTGGTTTTGCAGAAAACTGCGTCCGCGTCTACCAAAAGATGCATGCGCATGCTTAAAACGCGTTTTGGCACAAATCCATGTGCGGATGTTAAAAAGAGCAGCATCGGCATGCTTTTCACGTCGTTTGGTAGAAATCCACGCGCGCGTTCTGCCAAAAGCACCATTTGCATGCATATCGTGTGGTTTTGCAGAAAACTGCGTCCGCGTCTACCAAAAGATGCATGCGCATGCTTAAAACGCGTTTTGGCACAAATCCATGTGCGGATGTTAAAAAGAGCAGCATCGGCATGCTTTTCACGTCGTTTGGTAGAAATCCACGCGCGCGTTCTGCCAAAAGCACCATTTGCATGCATATCGTGTGGTTTTGCAGAAAACTGCGTCCGCGTCTACCAAAAGATGCATGCGCATGCTTAAAACGCGCTTTGGCACAAATCCATGTGCGGATGTTAAAAAGAGCAGCATCGGCATGCTTTTCACGTCGTTTGGTAGAAATCCACGCGCGCGTTCTGCCAAAAGCACCATTTGCATGCCTATCGTGTGGTTTTGCAGAAAACTGCGTCCGCGACTACCAAAAGATGCATGCGCATGCTTAAAACGCGCTTTGGCACAAATCCATGTGCGGATGTTAAAAAGAGCAGCATCGGCATGCTTTTCACGTCGTTTGGTAGAAATCCACGCGCGCGTTCTGCCAAAAGCACCGTTTGCATGCATATCGTGTGGTTTTGCAGAAAACTGCGTCCGCGTCTACCAAAAGATGCATGCGCATGCTTAAAACGCGCTTTGGCACAAATCCATGTGCGGATGTTAAAAAGAGCAGCATCGGCATGCTTTTCACGTTGTTTGGTAGAAATCCACGCGCGCGTTCTGCCAAAAGCACCATTTGCATGCCTATCGTATGGTTTTGCAGAAAACTGCGTCCGCGTCTACCAAAAGATGCATGCGCATGCTTAAAACGCGCTTTGGCACAAATCCATGTGCGGATGCTAAAAAGAGCAGCATCGGCATGCTTTTCACGTCGTTTGGTAGAAATCCACGCGCGCGTTCTGCCAAAAGCACCATTTGCATGCATATCGTGTGGTTTTGCAGAAAACTGCGTCCGCGTCTACCAAAAGATGCATGCGCATGCTTAAAACGCGCTTTGGCACAAATCCATGTGCGGATGTTAAAAAGAGCAGCATCGGCATGCTTTTCACGTCGTTTGGTAGAAATCCACGCGCGCGTTCTGCCAAAAGCACCATTTGCATGCCTATCGTGTGGTTTTGCAGAAAACTGCGTCCGCGTCTACCAAAAGATGCATGCGCATGCTTAAAACGCGTTTTGGCACAAATCCATGTGCGGGTGCTAAAAAGAGCAACATCGGCATGCTTTTCACGTCGTTTGGTAGAAATCCACACGCGCGTTCTGCCAAAAGCACCATTTGCATGCATATCGTGTGGTTTTGCAGAAAACTGCGTCCGCGTCTACCAAAAGATGCATGCGCATGCTTAAAACGCGCTTTGGCACAAATCCATATGCGGATGTTAAAAAGAGCAGCGTCGGCATGCTTTTCACGTCGTTTGGTAGAAATCCACGCGCGCGTTCTGCCAAAAGCACCATTTGCATGCACTTCGTGTGGTTTTGCAGAAAACTGCGTCCGCGTCTACCAAAAGATGCATGCGCATGCTTAAAACGCGTTTTGGCACAAATCCATGTGCGGGTGCTAAAAAGAGCAGCATCGGCATGCTTTTCACGTCGTTTGGTAGAAATCCACACGCGCGTTCTGCCAAAAGCACCATTTGCATGCATATCGTGTGGTTTTGCAGAAAACTGCGTCCGCGTCTACCAAAAGATGCATGTGCATGCTAAAAACGCGTTTTGGCACAATTTCATGCGCGGGTGCTAAAAAGAGCAGCATCGGCATGCTTTTCACGTCGTTTCGTAGAAATCCACACGCGCGTTCTGCCAAAAGCACCATTTGCATGCCTATCGTGTGGTTTTGCAGAAAACTGCGTCCGCGTCTACCAAAAGATGCATGCGCATGCTTAAAACGCGCTTTGGCACAAATCCATGTGCGGATGTTAAAAAGAGCAGCATCGGCATGCTTTTCACGTCGTTTGGTAGAAATCCACGCGCGCGTTCTGCCAAAAGCACCATTTGCATGCATATCGTGTGGTTTTGCAGAAAACTGCGTCCGCGTCTACCAAAAGATGCATGCGCATGCTTAAAACGCGTTTTGGCACAAATCCATGTGCGGGTGCTAAAAAGAGCAGCATCGGCATGCTTTTCACGTCGTTTGGTAGAAATCCACACGCGCGTTCTGCCAAAAGCACCATTTGCATGCCTATCGTGTGGTTTTGCAGAAAACTGCGTCCGCGTCTACCAAAAGATGCATGCGCATGCTTAAAACGCGCTTTGGCACAAATCCATGTGCGGATGTTAAAAAGAGCAGCATCGGCATGCTTTTCACGTCGTTTGGTAGAAATCCACACGCGCGTTCTGCCAAAAGCACCATTTGCATGCATATCGTGTGGTTTTGCAGAAAACTGCGTCCGCGTCTACCAAAAGATGCATGTGCATGCTAAAAACGCGTTTTGGCACAAATCCATGTGCGGGTGCTAAAAAGAGCAGCATCGGCATGCTTTTCACGTCGTTTGGTAGAAATCCACACGCGCGTTCTGCCAAAAGCACCATTTGCATGCATATCGTGTGGTTTTGCAGAAAACTGCGTCCGCGTCTACCAAAAGATGCATGTGCATGCTAAAAACGCGTTTTGGCACAAATCCATGTGCGGGTGCTAAAAAGAGCAGCATCGGCATGCTTTTCACGTCGTTTGGTAGAAATCCACACGCGCGTTCTGCCAAAAGCACCATTTGCATGCCTATGGTGTGGTTTTGCAGAAAACTGCGTCCGCGTCTACCAAAAGATGCATGTGCATGCTAAAAACGCGTTTTGGCACAAATCCATGTGCGGGTGCTAAAAAGAGCAGCATCGGCATGCTTTTCACGTCGTTTGGTAGAAATCCACGCGCGCGTTCTGCCAAAAGCACCATTTGCATGCCTATCGTGTGGTTTTGCAGAAAACTGCGTCCGCGTCTACCAAAAGATGCATGCGCATGCTTAAAACGCGTTTTGGCACAAATCCATGTGCGGGTGCTAAAAAGAGCAACATCGGCATGCTTTTCACGTCGTTTGGTAGAAATCCACACGCGCGTTCTGCCAAAAGCACCATTTGCATGCACATCGTGTGGTTTTGCAGAAAACTGCGTCCGCGTCTACCAAAAGATGCATGCGCATGCTTAAAACGCGCTTTGGCACAAATCCATATGCGGATGTTAAAAAGAGCAGCGTCGGCATGCTTTTCACGTCGTTTGGTAGAAATCCACGCGCGCGTTCTGCCAAAAGCACCATTTGCATGCACTTCGTGTGGTTTTGCAGAAAACTGCGTCCGCGTCTACCAAAAGATGCATGCGCATGCTTAAAACGCGTTTTGGCACAAATCCATGTGCGGGTGCTAAAAAGAGCAGCATCGGCATGCTTTTCACGTCGTTTGGTAGAAATCCACACGCGCGTTCTGCCAAAAGCACCATTTGCATGCATATCGTGTGGTTTTGCAGAAAACTGCGTCCGCGTCTACCAAAAGATGCATGTGCATGCTAAAAACGCGTTTTGGCACAAATTCATGCGCGGGTGCTAAAAAGAGCAGCATCGGCATGCTTTTCACGTCGTTTCGTAGAAATCCACACGCGCGTTCTGCCAAAAGCACCATTTGCATGCCTATCGTGTGGTTTTGCAGAAAACTGCGTCCGCGTCTACCAAAAGATGCATGCGCATGCTTAAAACGCGCTTTGGCACAAATCCATGTGCGGATGTTAAAAAGAGCAGCATCGGCATGCTTTTCACGTCGTTTGGTAGAAATCCACGCGCGCGTTCTGCCAAAAGCACCATTTGCATGCATATCGTGTGGTTTTGCAGAAAACTGCGTCCGCGTCTACCAAAAGATGCATGCGCATGCTTAAAACGCGTTTTGGCACAAATCCATGTGCGGGTGCTAAAAAGAGCAGCATCGGCATGCTTTTCACGTCGTTTGGTAGAAATCCACACGCGCGTTCTGCCAAAAGCACCATTTGCATGCCTATCGTGTGGTTTTGCAGAAAACTGCGTCCGCGTCTACCAAAAGATGCATGCGCATGCTTAAAACGCGCTTTGGCACAAATCCATATGCGGATGTTAAAAAGAGCAGCGTCGGCATGCTTTTCACGTCGTTTGGTAGAAATCCACGCGCGCGTTCTGCCAAAAGCACCATTTGCATGCACTTCGTGTGGTTTTGCAGAAAACTGCGTCCGCGTCTACCAAAAGATGCATGCGCATGCTTAAAACGCGTTTTGGCACAAATCCATGTGCGGGTGCTAAAAAGAGCAGCATCGGCATGCTTTTCACGTCGTTTGGTAGAAATCCACACGCGCGTTCTGCCAAAAGCACCATTTGCATGCATATCGTGTGGTTTTGCAGAAAACTGCGTCCGCGTCTACCAAAAGATGCATGTGCATGCTAAAAACGCGTTTTGGCACAAATTCATGCGCGGGTGCTAAAAAGAGCAGCATCGGCATGCTTTTCACGTCGTTTCGTAGAAATCCACACGCGCGTTCTGCCAAAAGCACCATTTGCATGCCTATCGTGTGGTTTTGCAGAAAACTGCGTCCGCGTCTACCAAAAGATGCATGCGCATGCTTAAAACGCGCTTTGGCACAAATCCATGTGCGGATGTTAAAAAGAGCAGCATCGGCATGCTTTTCACGTCGTTTGGTAGAAATCCACGCGCGCGTTCTGCCAAAAGCACCATTTGCATGCATATCGTGTGGTTTTGCAGAAAACTGCGTCCGCGTCTACCAAAAGATGCATGCGCATGCTTAAAACGCGTTTTGGCACAAATCCATGTGCGGGTGCTAAAAAGAGCAGCATCGGCATGCTTTTCACGTCGTTTGGTAGAAATCCACACGCGCGTTCTGCCAAAAGCACCATTTGCATGCCTATCGTGTGGTTTTGCAGAAAACTGCGTCCGCGTCTACCAAAAGATGCATGCGCATGCTTAAAACGCGCTTTGGCACAAATCCATGTGCGGATGTTAAAAAGAGCAGCATCGGCATGCTTTTCACGTCGTTTGGTAGAAATCCACACGCGCGTTCTGCCAAAAGCACCATTTGCATGCATATCGTGTGGTTTTGCAGAAAACTGCGTCCGCGTCTACCAAAAGATGCATGTGCATGCTAAAAACGCGTTTTGGCACAAATCCATGTGCGGGTGCTAAAAAGAGCAGCATCGGCATGCTTTTCACGTCGTTTGGTAGAAATCCACACGCGCGTTCTGCCAAAAGCACCATTTGCATGCATATCGTGTGGTTTTGCAGAAAACTGCGTCCGCGTCTACCAAAAGATGCATGTGCATGCTAAAAACGCGTTTTGGCACAAATCCATGTGCGGGTGCTAAAAAGAGCAGCATCGGCATGCTTTTCACGTCGTTTGGTAGAAATCCACACGCGCGTTCTGCCAAAAGCACCATTTGCATGCCTATGGTGTGGTTTTGCAGAAAACTGCGTCCGCGTCTACCAAAAGATGCATGTGCATGCTAAAAACGCGTTTTGGCACAAATCCATGTGCGGGTGCTAAAAAGAGCAGCATCGGCATGCTTTTCACGTCGTTTGGTAGAAATCCACGCGCGCGTTCTGCCAAAAGCACCATTTGCATGCCTATCGTGTGGTTTTGCAGAAAACTGCGTCCGCGTCTACCAAAAGATGCATGCGCATGCTTAAAACGCGTTTTGGCACAAATCCATGTGCGGATGTTAAAAAGAGCAGCATCGGCATGCTTTTCACGTCGTTTGGTAGAAATCCACGTGCGCGTTCTGCCAAAAGCACCATTTGCATGCATATCGTGTGGTTTTGCAGAAAACTGCGTCCGCGTCTACCAAAAGATGCATGCGCATGCTTAAAACGCGTTTTGGCACAAATCCATGTGCGGGTGCTAAAAAGAGCAGCATCGGCATGCTTTTCACGTCGTTTGGTAGAAATCCACACGCGCGTTCTGCCAAAAGCACCATTTGCATGCCTATCGTGTGGTTTTGCAGAAAACTGCGTCCGCGTCTACCAAAAGATGCATGCGCATGCTTAAAACGCGCTTTGGCACAAATCCATGTGCGGATGTTAAAAAGAGCAGCATCGGCATCCTTTTCACGTCGTTTGGTAGAAATCCACACGCGCGTTCTGCCAAAAGCACCATTTGCATGCATATCGTGTGGTTTTGCTGAAAACTGCGTCCGCGTCTACCAAAAGATGCATGTGCATGCTAAAAACGCGTTTTGGCACAAATCCATGTGCGGATGTTAAAAAGAGCAGCATCGGCATGCTTTTCACGTCGTTTGGTAGAAATCCACGCGCGCGTTCTGCCAAAAGCACCATTTGCATGCATATCGTGTGGTTTTGCAGAAAACTGCGTCCGCGTCTACCAAAAGATGCATGCGCATGCTTAAAACGCCTTTTGGCACAAATCCATGTGCGGGTGCTAAAAAGAGCAGCATCGGCATGCTTTTCACGTCGTTTGGTAGAAATCCACACGCGCGTTCTGCCAAAAGCACCATTTGCATGCCTATCGTGTGGTTTTGCAGAAAACTGCGTCCGCGTCTACCAAAAGATGCATGCGCATGCTTAAAACGCGTTTTGGCACAAATCCATGTGCGGGTGCTAAAAAGAGCAGCATCGGCATGCTTTTCACGTCGTTTGGTAGAAATCCACACGCGCGTTCTGCCAAAAGCACCATTTGCATGCCTATCGTGTGGTTTTGCAGAAAACTGCGTCCGCGTCTACCAAAAGATGCATGCGCATGCTTAAAACGCGCTTTGGCACAAATCTATGTGCGGATGTTAAAAAGGGCAGCATCGGCATGCTTTTCACGTCGTTTGGTAGAAATCCACGCGCGCGTTCTGCCAAAAGCACCATTTGCATGCATATCGTGTGGTTTTGCAGAAAACTGCGTCCGCGTCTACCAAAAGATGCATGCGCATGCTTAAAACGCGTTTTGGCACAAATCCATGTGTGGGTGCTAAAAAGAGCAGCATCGGCATGCTTTTCACGTCGTTTGGTAGAAATCCACACGCGCGTTCTGCCAAAAGCACCATTTGCATGCCTATCGTGTGGTTTTGCAGAAAACTGCGTCCGCGTCTACCAAAAGATGCATGCGCTAGCTTAAAACGCGCTTTGGCACAAATCCATGTGCGGATGTTAAAAAGAGCAGCATCGGCATGCTTTTCACGTCGTTTGGTAGAAATCCACACGCGTGTTCTGCCAAAAGCACCATTTGCATGCATATCGTGTGGTTTTGCAGAAAACTGCGTCCGCGTCTACCAAAAGATGCATGTGCATGCTAAAAACGCGTTTTGGCACAAATCCATGTGCGGGTGCTAAAAAGAGCAGCATCGGCATGCTTTTCACGTCGTTTGGTAGAAATCCACACGCGCGTTCTGCCAAAAGCACCATTTGCATGCATATCGTGTGGTTTTGCAGAAAACTGCGTCCGCGTCTACCAAAAGATGCATGCGCATGCTTAAAACGCGCTTTGGCACAAATCCATGTGCGGATGTTAAAAAGAGCAGCGTCGGCATGCTTTTCACGTCGTTTGGTAGAAATCCACGCGCGCGTTCTGCCAAAAGCACCATTTGCATGCATATCGTGTGGTTTTGCAGAAAACTGCGTCCGCGTCTACCAAAAGATGCATGCGCATGCTTAAAACGCGTTTTGGCACAAATCCATGTGCGGGTGCTAAAAAGAGCAGCATCGGCATGCTTTTCACGTCGTTTGGCAGAAATCCACACGCGCGTTCTGCCAAAAGCACCATTTGCATGCATATCGTGTGGTTTTGCAGAAAACTGCGTCCGCGTCTACCAAAAGATGCATGTGCATGCTAAAAACGCGTTTTGGCACAAATCCATGTGCGGGTGCTAAAAAGAGCAGCATCGGCATGCTTTTCACGTCGTTTGGTAGAAATCCACGCGCGCGTTCTGCCAAAAGCACCATTTGCATGCCTATCGTGTGGTTTTGCAGAAAACTGCGTCCGCGTCTACCAAAAGATGCATGCGCATGCTTAAAACGCGTTTTGGCACAAATCCATGTGCGGATGTTAAAAAGAGCAGCATCGGCATGCTTTTCACGTCGTTTGGTAGAAATCCACGCGCGCGTTCTGCCAAAAGCACCATTTGCATGCATATCGTGTGGTTTTGCAGAAAACTGCGTCCGCGTCTACCAAACGATGCATGCGCATGCTTAAAACGCGCTTTGGCACAAATCCATGTGCGGATGTTAAAAAGAGCAGCATCGGCATGCTTTTCACGTCGTTTGGTAGAAATCCACACGCGCGTTCTGCCAAAAGCACCATTTGCATGCATATCGTGTGGTTTTGCAGAAAACTGCGTCCGCGTCTACCAAAAGATGCATGTGCATGCTAAAAACGCGTTTTGGCACAAATCCATGTGCGGGTGCTAAAAAGAGCAGCATCGGCATGCTTTTCACGTCGTTTGGTAGAAATCCACACGCGCGTTCTGCCAAAAGCACCATTTGCATGCCTACCGTGTGGTTTTGCAGAAAACTGCGTCCGCGTCTACCAAAAGATGCATGCGCATGCTTAAAACGCGCTTTGGCACAAATCCATGTGCGGATGTTAAAAAGAGCAGCATCGGCATGCTTTTCACGTCGTTTGGTAGAAATCCACACGCGCGTTCTGCCAAAAGCACCATTTGCATGCATATCGTGTGGTTTTGCAGAAAACTGCGTCCGCGTCTACCAAAAGATGCATGTGCATGCTAAAAACGCGTTTTGGCACAAATCCATGTGCGGGTGCTAAAAAGAGCAGCATCGGCATGCTTTTCACGTCGTTTGGTAGAAATCCACACGCGCGTTCTGCCAAAAGCACCATTTGCATGCATATCGTGTGGTTTTGCAGAAAACTGCGTCCGCGTCTACCAAAAGATGCATGTGCATGCTAAAAACGCGTTTTGGCACAAATCCATGTGCGGGTGCTAAAAAGAGCAGCATCGGCATGCTTTTCACGTCGTTTGGTAGAAATCCACACGCGCGTTCTGCCAAAAGCACCATTTGCATGCCTATGGTGTGGTTTTGCAGAAAACTGCGTCCGCGTCTACCAAAAGATGCATGTGCATGCTAAAAACGCGTTTTGGCACAAATCCATGTGCGGGTGCTAAAAAGAGCAGCATCGGCATGCTTTTCACGTCGTTTGGTAGAAATCCACGCGCGCGTTCTGCCAAAAGCACCATTTGCATGCCTATCGTGTGGTTTTGCAGAAAACTGCGTCCGCGTCTACCAAAAGATGCATGCGCATGCTTAAAACGCGTTTTGGCACAAATCCATGTGCGGATGTTAAAAAGAGCAGCATCGGCATGCTTTTCACGTCGTTTGGTAGAAATCCACGCGCGCGTTCTGCCAAAAGCACCATTTGCATGCATATCGTGTGGTTTTGCAGAAAACTGCGTCCGCGTCTACCAAAAGATGCATGCGCATGCTTAAAACGCGTTTTGGCACAAATCCATGTGCGGGTGCTAAAAAGAGCAGCATCGGCATGCTTTTCACGTCGTTTGGTAGAAATCCACACGCGCGTTCTGCCAAAAGCACCATTTGCATGCCTATCGTGTGGTTTTGCAGAAAACTGCGTCCGCGTCTACCAAAAGATGCATGCGCATGCTTAAAACGCGCTTTGGCACAAATCCATGTGCGGATGTTAAAAAGAGCAGCATCGGCATCCTTTTCACGTCGTTTGGTAGAAATCCACACGCGCGTTCTGCCAAAAGCACCATTTGCATGCATATCGTGTGGTTTTGCTGAAAACTGCGTCCGCGTCTACCAAAAGATGCATGTGCATGCTAAAAACGCGTTTTGGCACAAATCCATGTGCGGATGTTAAAAAGAGCAGCATCGGCATGCTTTTCACGTCGTTTGGTAGAAATCCACGCGCGCGTTCTGCCAAAAGCACCATTTGCATGCATATCGTGTGGTTTTGCAGAAAACTGCGTCCGCGTCTACCAAAAGATGCATGCGCATGCTTAAAACGCGTTTTGGCACAAATCCATGTGCAGGTGCTAAAAAGAGCAGCATCGGCATGCTTTTCACGTCGTTTGGTAGAAATCCACACGCGCGTTCTGCCAAAAGCACCATTTGCATGCATATCGTGTGGTTTTGCAGAAAACTGCGTCCGCGTCTACCAAAAGATGCATGTGCATGCTAAAAACGCGTTTTGGCACAAATCCATGTGCGGGTGCTAAAAAGAGCAGCATCGGCATGCTTTTCACGTCGTTTGGTAGAAATCCACACGCGCGTTCTGCCAAAAGCACCATTTGCATGCCTATCGTGTGGTTTTGCAGAAAACTGCGTCCGCGTCTACCAAAAGATGCATGCGCATGCTTAAAACGCGCTTTGGCACAAATCCATGTGCGGATGTTAAAAAGAGCAGCATCGGCATGCTTTTCACGTCGTTTGGTAGAAATCCACGCGCGCGTTCTGCCAAAAGCACCATTTGCATGCATATCGTGTGGTTTTGCAGAAAACTGCGTCCGCGTCTACCAAAAGATGCATGCGCATGCTTAAAACGCCTTTTGGCACAAATCCATGTGCGGGTGCTAAAAAGAGCAGCATCGGCATGCTTTTCACGTCGTTTGGTAGAAATCCACACGCGCGTTCTGCCAAAAGCACCATTTGCATGCCTATCGTGTGGTTTTGCAGAAAACTGCGTCCGCGTCTACCAAAAGATGCATGCGCATGCTTAAAACGCGCTTTGGCACAAATCCATGTGCGGATGTTAAAAAGAGCAGCATCGGCATGCTTTTCACGTCGTTTGGTAGAAATCCACACGCGCGTTCTGCCAAAAGCACCATTTGCATGCATATCGTGTGGTTTTGCAGAAAACTGCGTCCGCGTCTACCAAAAGATGCATGTGCATGCTAAAAACGCGTTTTGGCACAAATCCATGTGCGGATGTTAAAAAGAGCAGCATCGGCATGCTTTTCACGTCGTTTGGTAGAAATCCACGCGCGCGTTCTGCCAAAAGCACCATTTGCATGCATATCGTGTGGTTTTGCAGAAAACTGCGTCCGCGTCTACGAAAAGATGCATGCGCATGCTTAAAACGCGTTTTGGCACAAATCCATGTGCGGGTGCTAAAAAGAGCAGCATCGGCATGCTTTTCACGTCGTTTGGTAGAAATCCACACGCGCGTTCTGCCAAAAGCACCATTTGCATGCCTATCGTGTGGTTTTGCAGAAAACGGCGTCCGCGTCTACCAAAAGATGCATGCGCATGCTTAAAACGCGTTTTGGCACAAATCCATGTGCGGGTGCTAAAAAGAGCAGCATCGGCATGCTTTTCACGTCGTTTGGTAGAAATCCACACGCGCGTTCTGCCAAAAGCACCATTTGCATGCCTATCGTGTGGTTTTGCAGAAAACTGCGTCCGCGTCTACCAAAAGATGCATGCGCATGCTTAAAACGCGCTTTGGCACAAATCCATGTGCGGATGTTAAAAAGAGCAGCATCGGCATGCTTTTCACGTCGTTTGGTAGAAATCCACGCGCGCGTTCTGCCAAAAGCACCATTTGCATGCATATCGTGTGGTTTTGCAGAAAACTGCGTCCGCGTCTACCAAAAGATGCATGCGCATGCTTAAAACGCGTTTTGGCACAAATCCATGTGCGGGTGCTAAAAAGAGCAGCATCGGCATGCTTTTCACGTCGTTTGGTAGAAATCCACACGCGCGTTCTGCCAAAAGCACCATTTGCATGCCTATCGTGTGGTTTTGCAGAAAACTGCGTCCGCGTCTACCAAAAGATGCATGCGCATGCTTAAAACGCGCTTTGGCACAAATCCATGTGCGGATGTTAAAAAGAGCAGCATCGGCATGCTTTTCACGTCGTTTGGTAGAAATCCACACGCGCGTTCTGCCAAAAGCACCATTTGCATGCATATCGTGTGGTTTTGCAGAAAACTGCGTCCGCGTCTACCAAAAGATGCATGTGCATGCTAAAAACGCGTTTTGGCACAAATCCATGTGCGGGTGCTAAAAGGAGCAGCATCGGCATGCTTTTCACGTCGTTTGGTAGAAATCCACACGCGCGTTCTGCCAAAAGCACCATTTGCATGCATATCGTGTGGTTTTGCAGAAAACTGCGTCCGCGTCTACCAAAAGATGCATGCGCATGCTTAAAACGCGCTTTGGCACAAATCCATGTGCGGATGTTAAAAAGAGCAGCGTCGGCATGCTTTTCACGTCGTTTGGTAGAAATCCACGCGCGCGTTCTGCCAAAAGCACCATTTGCATGCATATCGTGTGGTTTTGCAGAAAACTGCGTCCGCGTCTACCAAAAGATGCATGCGCATGCTTAAAACGCGTTTTGGCACAAATCCATGTGCGGGTGCTAAAAAGAGCAGCATCGGCATGCTTTTCACGTCGTTTGGTAGAAATCCACACGCGCGTTCTGCCAAAAGCACCATTTGCATGCCTATGGTGTGGTTTTGCAGAAAACTGCGTCCGCGTCTACCAAAAGATGCATGTGCATGCTAAAAACGCGTTTTGGCACAAATCCATGTGCGGGTGCTAAAAAGAGCAGCATCGGCATGCTTTTCACGTCGTTTGGTAGAAATCCACGCGCGCGTTCTGCCAAAAGCACCATTTGCATGCCTATCGTGTGGTTTTGCAGAAAACTGCGTCCGCGTCTACCAAAAGATGCATGCGCATGCTTAAAACGCGTTTTGGCACAAATCCATGTGCGGATGTTAAAAAGAGCAGCATCGGCATGCTTTTCACGTCGTTTGGTAGAAATCCACGCGCGCGTTCTGCCAAAAGCACCATTTGCATGCATATCGTGTGGTTTTGCAGAAAACTGCGTCCGCGTCTACCAAAAGATGCATGCGCATGCTTAAAACGCGTTTGGCACAAATCCATGTGCGGGTGCTAAAAAGAGCAGCATCGGCATGCTTTTCACGTCGTTTGGTAGAAATCCACACGCGCGTTCTGCCAAAAGCACCATTTGCATGCCTATCGTGTGGTTTTGCAGAAAACTGCGTCCGCGTCTACCAAAAGATGCATGCGCATGCTTAAAACGCGCTTTGGCACAAATCCATGTGCGGATGTTAAAAAGAGCAGCATCGGCATCTTTTCACGTCGTTTGGTAGAAATCCACACGCGCGTTCTGCCAAAAGCACCATTTGCATGCATATCGTGTGGTTTTGCTGAAAACTGCGTCCGCGTCTACCAAAAGATGCATTGTGCATGCTAAAAACGCGTTTTGGCACAAATCCATGTGCGGATGTTAAAAAGAGCAGCATCGGCATGCTTTTCACGTCGTTTGGTAGAAATCCACGCGCGCGTTCTGCCAAAAGCACCATTTGCATGCATATCGTGTGGTTTTGCAGAAAACTGCGTCCGCGTCTAACCAAAAGATGCATGCGCATGCTTAAAACGCGTTTTGGCACAAATCCATGTGCAGGTGCTAAAAAGAGCAGCATCGGCATGCTTTTCACGTCGTTTGGTAGAAATCCACACGCGCGTTCTGCCAAAAGCACCATTTGCATGCATATCGTGTGGTTTTGCAGAAAACTGCGTCCGCGTCTACCAAAAGATGCATGTGCATGCTAAAAACGCGTTTTGGCACAAATCCATGTGCGGGTGCTAAAAAGAGCAGCATCGGCATGCTTTTCACGTCGTTTGGTAGAAATCCACACGCGCGTTCTGCCAAAAGCACCATTTGCATGCCTATCGTGTGGTTTTGCAGAAAACTGCGTCCGCGTCTACCAAAAGATGCATGCGCATGCTTAAAACGCGCTTTGGCACAAATCCATGTGCGGATGTTAAAAAGAGCAGCATCGGCATGCTTTTCACGTCGTTTGGTAGAAATCCACGCGCGCGTTCTGCCAAAAGCACCATTTGCATGCATATCGTGTGGTTTTGCAGAAAACTGCGTCCGCGTCTACCAAAAGATGCATGCGCATGCTTAAAACGCCTTTTGGCACAAATCCATGTGCGGGTGCTAAAAAGAGCAGCATCGGCATGCTTTTCACGTCGTTTGGTAGAAATCCACACGCGCGTTCTGCCAAAAGCACCATTTGCATGCCTATCGTGTGGTTTTGCAGAAAACTGCGTCCGCGTCTACCAAAAGATGCATGCGCATGCTTAAAACGCGCTTTGGCACAAATCCATGTGCGGATGTTAAAAAGAGCAGCATCGACATGCTTTTCACGTCGTTTGGTAGAAATCCACACGCGCGTTCTGCCAAAAGCACCATTTGCATGCATATCGTGTGGTTTTGCAGAAAACTGCGTCCGCGTCTACCAAAAGATGCATGTGCATACTAAAAACGCGTTTTGGCACAAATCCATGTGCGGATGTTAAAAAGAGCAGCATCGGCATGCTTTTCACGTCGTTTGGTAGAAATCCACGCGCGCGTTCTGCCAAAAGCACCATTTGCATGCATATCGTGTGGTTTTGCAGAAAACTGCGTCCGCGTCTACGAAAAGATGCATGCGCATGCTTAAAACGCGTTTTGGCACAAATCCATGTGCGGGTGCTAAAAAGAGCAGCATCGGCATGCTTTTCACGTCGTTTGGTAGAAATCCACACGCGCGTTCTGCCAAAAGCACCATTTGCATGCCTATCGTGTGGTTTTGCAGAAAACGGCGTCCGCGTCTACCAAAAGATGCATGCGCATGCTTAAAACGCGTTTTGGCACAAATCCATGTGCGGGTGCTAAAAAGAGCAGCATCGGCATGCTTTTCACGTCGTTTGGTAGAAATCCACACGCGCGTTCTGCCAAAAGCACCATTTGCATGCCTATCGTGTGGTTTTGCAGAAAACTGCGTCCGCGTCTACCAAAAGATGCATGCGCATGCTTAAAACGCGCTTTGGCACAAATCCATGTGCGGATGTTAAAAAGAGCAGCATCGGCATGCTTTTCACGTCGTTTGGTAGAAATCCACGCGCGCGTTCTGCCAAAAGCACCATTTGCATGCATATCGTGTGGTTTTGCAGAAAACTGCGTCCGCGTCTACCAAAAGATGCATGCGCATGCTTAAAACGCGTTTTGGCACAAATCCATGTGCGGGTGCTAAAAAGAGCAGCATCGGCATGCTTTTCACGTCGTTTGGTAGAAATCCACACGCGCGTTCTGCCAAAAGCACCATTTGCATGCCTATCGTGTGGTTTTGCAGAAAACTGCGTCCGCGTCTACCAAAAGATGCATGCGCATGCTTAAAACGCGCTTTGGCACAAATCCATGTGCGGATGTTAAAAAGAGCAGCATCGGCATGCTTTTCACTTCGTTTGGTAGAAATCCACACGCGCGTTCTGCCAAAAGCACCATTTGCATGCATATCGTGTGGTTTTGCAGAAAACTGCGTCCGCGTCTACCAAAAGATGCATGTGCATGCTAAAAACGCGTTTTGGCACAAATCCATGTGCGGGTGCTAAAAGGAGCAGCATCGGCATGCTTTTCACGTCGTTTGGTAGAAATCCACACGCGCGTTCTGCCAAAAGCACCATTTGCATGCATATCGTGTGGTTTTGCAGAAAACTGCGTCCGCGTCTACCAAAAGATGCATGCGCATGCTTAAAACGCGCTTTGGCACAAATCCATGTGCGGATGTTAAAAAGAGCAGCGTCGGCATGCTTTTCACGTCGTTTGGTAGAAATCCACGCGCGCGTTCTGCCAAAAGCACCATTTGCATGCACATCGTGTGGTTTTGCAGAAAACTGCGTCCGCGTCTACCAAAAGATGCATGCGCATGCTTAAAACGCGTTTTGGCACAAATCCATGTGCGGGTGCTAAAAAGAGCAGCATCGGCATGCTTTTCACGTCGTTTGGTAGAAATCCACACGCGCGTTCTGCCAAAAGCACCATTTGCATGCATATCGTGTGGTTTTGCAGAAAACTGCGTCCGCGTCTACCAAAAGATGCATGTGCATGCTAAAAACGCGTTTTGGCACAAATCCATGTGCGGGTGCTAAAAAGAGCAGCATCGGCATGCTTTTCACGTCGTTTGGTAGAAATCCACGCGCGCGTTCTGCCAAAAGCACCATTTGCATGCCTATCGTGTGGTTTTGCAGAAAACTGCGTCCGCGTCTACCAAAAGATGCATGCGCATGCTTAAAACGCGTTTTGGCACAAATCCATGTGCGGATGTTAAAAAGAGCAGCATCGGCATGCTTTTCACGTCGTTTGGTAGAAATCCACGCGCGCGTTCTGCCAAAAGCACCATTTGCATGCATATCGTGTGGTTTTGCAGAAAACTGCGTCCGCGTCTACCAAAAGATGCATGTGCATGCTAAAAACGCGTTTTGGCACAAATCCATGTGCGGGTGCTAAAAAGAGCAGCATCGGCATGCTTTTCACGTCGTTTGGTAGAAATCCACACGCGCGTTCTGCCAAAAGCACCATTTGCATGCATATCGTGTGGTTTTGCAGAAAACTGCGTCCGCGTCTACCAAAAGATGCATGTGCATGCTAAAAACGCGTTTTGGCACAAATCCATGTGCGGGTGCTAAAAAGAGCAGCATCGGCATGCTTTTCACGTCGTTTGGTAGAAATCCACACGCGCGTTCTGCCAAAAGCACCATTTGCATGCCTATCGTGTGGTTTTGCAGAAAACTGCGTCCGCGTCTACCAAAAGATGCATGCGCATGCTTAAAACGCGCTTTGGCACAAATCCATGTGCGGATGTTAAAAAGAGCAGCATCGGCATGCTTTTCACGTCGTTTGGTAGAAATCCACGCGCGCGTTCTGCCAAAAGCACCATTTGCATGCATATCGTGTGGTTTTGCAGAAAACTGCGTCCGCGTCTACCAAAAGATGCATGCGCATGCTTAAAACGCGTTTTGGCACAAATCCATGTGCGGGTGCTAAAAAGAGCAGCATCGGCATGCTTTTCACGTCGTTTGGTAGAAATCCACACGCGCGTTCTGCCAAAAGCACCATTTGCATGCCTATCGTGTGGTTTTGCAGAAAACTGCGTCCGCGTCTACCAAAAGATGCATGCGCATGCTTAAAACGCGCTTTGGCACAAATCCATGTGCGGATGTTAAAAAGAGCAGCATCGGCATGCTTTTCACGTCGTTTGGTAGAAATCCACACGCGCGTTCTGCCAAAAGCACCATTTGCATGCATATCGTGTGGTTTTGCAGAAAACTGCGTCCGCGTCTACCAAAAGATGCATGTGCATGCTAAAAACGCGTTTTGGCACAAATCCATGTGCGGATGTTAAAAAGAGCAGCATCGGCATGCTTTTCACGTCGTTTGGTAGAAATCCACGCTCGCGTTCTGCCAAAAGCACCATTTGCATGCATATCGTGTGGTTTTGCAGAAAACTGCGTCCGCGTCTACCAAAAGATGCATGCGCATGCTTAAAACGCGTTTTGGCACAAATCCATGTGCGGGTGCTAAAAAGAGCAGCATCGGCATGCTTTTCACGTCGTTTGGTAGAAATCCACACGCGCGTTCTGCCAAAAGCACCATTTGCATGCCTATCGTGTGGTTTTGCAGAAAACTGCGTCCGCGTCTACCAAAAGATGCATGCGCATGCTTAAAACGCGCTTTGGCACAAATCCATGTGCGGATATTAAAAAGAGCAGCATCGGCATGCTTTTCACGTCGTTTGGTAGAAATCCACGCGCGCGTTCTGCCAAAAGCACCATTTGCATGCATATCGTGTGGTTTTGCAGAAAACTGCGTCCGCGTCTACCAAAAGATGCATGCGCATGCTTAAAACGCGTTTTGGCACAAATCCATGTGCGGGTGCTAAAAAGAGCAACATCGGCATGCTTTTCACGTCGTTTGGTAGAAATCCACACGCGCGTTCTGCCAAAAGCACCATTTGCATGCATATCGTGTGGTTTTGCAGAAAACTGCGTCCGCGTCTACCAAAAGATGCATGCGCATGCTTAAAACGCGCTTTGGCACAAATCCATATGCGGATGTTAAAAAGAGCAGCGTCGGGATGCTTTTCACGTCGTTTGGTAGAAATCCACGCGCGCGTTCTGCCAAAAGCACCATTTGCATGCATATCGTGTGGTTTTGCAGAAAACTGCGTCCGCGTCTACCAAAAGATGCATGCGCATGCTTAAAACGCGTTTTGGCACAAATCCATGTGCGGGTGCTAAAAAGAGCAGCATCGGCATGCTTTTCACGTCGTTTGGTAGAAATCCACACGCGCGTTCTGCCAAAAGCACCATTTGCATGCATATCGTGTGGTTTTGCAGAAAACTGCGTCCGCGTCTACCAAAAGATGCATGTGCATGCTAAAAACGCGTTTTGGCACAAATTCATGTGCGGGTGCTAAAAAGAGCAGCATCGGCATGCTTTTCACGTCGTTTCTTAGAAATCCACACGCGCGTTCTGCCAAAAGCACCATTTGCATGCCTATCGTGTGGTTTTGCAGAAAACTGCGTCCGCGTCTACCAAAAGATGCATGCGCATGCTTAAAACGCGCTTTGGCACAAATCCATGTGCGGATCTTAAAAAGAGCAGCATCGGCATGCTTTTCACGTCATTTGGTAGAAATCCACGCGCGCGTTCTGCCAAAAGCACCATTTGACCATTTGCATGCATATCGTGTGGTTTTGCAGAAAACTGCGTCCGCGTCTACCAAAAGATGCATGTGCATGCTAAAAACGCGTTTTGGCACAAATCCATGTGCGGATGTTAAAAAGAGCAGCATCGGCATGCTTTTCACGTCGTTTGGTAGAAATCCACGCGCGCGTTCTGCCAAAAGCACCATTTGCATGCATATCGTGTGGTTTTGCAGAAAACTGCGTCCGCGTCTACCAAAAGATGCATGCGCATGCTTAAAACGCGTTTTGGCACAAATCCATGTGCGGGTGCTAAAAAGAGCAGCATCGGCATGCTTTTCACGTCGTTTGGTAGAAATCCACACGCGCGTTCTGCCAAAAGCACCATTTGCATGCCTATCGTGTGGTTTTGCAGAAAACTGCGTCCGCGTCTACCAAAAGATGCATGCGCATGCTTAAAACGCGTTTTGGCACAAATCCATGTGCGGGTGCTAAAAAGAGCAGCATCGGCATGCTTTTCACGTCGTTTGGCAGAAATCCACACGCGCGTTCTGCCAAAAGCACCATTTGCATGCCTATCGTGTGGTTTTGCAGAAAACTGCGTCCGCGTCTACCAAAAGATGCATGCGCATGCTTAAAACGCGCTTTGGCACAAATCCATGTGCGGATGTTAAAAAGAGCAGCATCGGCATGCTTTTCACGTCGTTTGGTAGAAATCCACGCGCGCGTTCTGCCAAAAGCACCATTTGCATGCATATCGTGTGGTTTTGCAGAAAACTGCGTCCGCGTCTACCAAAAGATGCATGCGCATGCTTAAAACGCGTTTTGGCACAAATCCATGTGCGGGTGCTAAAAAGAGCAGCATCGGCATGCTTTTCACGTCGTTTGGTAGAAATCCACACGCGCGTTCTGCCAAAAGCACCATTTGCATGCCTATCGTGTGGTTTTGCAGAAAACTGCGTCCGCGTCTACCAAAAGATGCATGCGCATGCTTAAAACGCGCTTTGGCACAAATCCATGTGCGGATGTTAAAAAGAGCAGCATCGGCATGCTTTTCACGTCGTTTGGTAGAAATCCACACGCGCGTTCTGCCAAAAGCACCATTTGCATGCATATCGTGTGGTTTTGCAGAAAACTGCGTCCGCGTCTACCAAAAGATGCATGTGCATGCTAAAAACGCGTTTTGGCACAAATCCATGTGCGGGTGCTAAAAAGAGCAACATCGGCATGCTTTTCACGTCGTTTGGTAGAAATCCACACGCGCGTTCTGCCAAAAGCACCATTTGCATGCATATCGTGTGGTTTTGCAGAAAACTGCGTCCGCGTCTACCAAAAGATGCATGCGCATGCTTAAAACGCGCTTTGGCACAAATCCATATGCGGATGTTAAAAAGAGCAGCGTCGGCATGCTTTTCACGTCGTTTGGTAGAAATCCACGCGCGCGTTCTGCCAAAAGCACCATTTGCATGCATATCGTGTGGTTTTGCAGAAAACTGCGTCCGCGTCTACCAAAAGATGCATGCGCATGCTTAAAACGCGTTTTGGCACAAATCCATGTGCGGGTGCTAAGAAGAGCAGCATCGGCATGCTTTTCACGTCGTTTGGTAGAAATCCACACGCGCGTTCTGCCAAAAGCACCATTTGCATGCATATCGTGTGGTTTTGCAGAAAACTGCGTCCGCGTCTACCAAAAGATGCATGTGCATGCTAAAAACGCGTTTTGGCACAAATTCATGTGCGGGTGCTAAAAAGAGCAGCATCGGCATGCTTTTCACGTCGTTTCTTAGAAATCCACACGCGCGTTCTGCCAAAAGCACCATTTGCATGCCTATCGTGTGGTTTTGCAGAAAACTGCGTCCGCGTCTACCAAAAGATGCATGCGCATGCTTAAAACGCGCTTTGGCACAAATCCATGTGCGGATGTTAAAAAGAGCAGCATCGGCATGCTTTTCGCGTCATTTGGTAGAAATCCACGCGCGCGTTCTGCCAAAAGCACCATTTGACCATTTGCATGCATATCGTGTGGTTTTGCAGAAAACTGCGTCCGCGTCTACCAAAAGATGCATGTGCATGCTAAAAACGCGTTTTGGCACAAATCCATGTGCGGATGTTAAAAAGAGCAGCATCGGCATGCTTTTCACGTCGTTTGGTAGAAATCCACGCGCGCGTTCTGCCAAAAGCACCATTTGCATGCATATCGTGTGGTTTTGCAGAAAACTGCGTCCGCGTCTACCAAAAGATGCATGCGCATGCTTAAAACGCGTTTTGGCACAAATCCATGTGCGGGTGCTAAAAAGAGCAGCATCGGCATGCTTTTCACGTCGTTTGGTAGAAATCCACACGCGCGTTCTGCCAAAAGCACCATTTGCATGCCTATCGTGTGGTTTTGCAGAAAACTGCGTCCGCGTCTACCAAAAGATGCATGCGCATGCTTAAAACGCGTTTTGGCACAAATCCATGTGCGGGTGCTAAAAAGAGCAGCATCGGCATGCTTTTCACGTCGTTTGGTAGAAATCCACACGCGCGTTCTGCCAAAAGCACCATTTGCATGCCTATCGTGTGGTTTTGCAGAAAACTGCGTCCGCGTCTACCAAAAGATGCATGCGCATGCTTAAAACGCGCTTTGGCACAAATCCATGTGCGGATGTTAAAAAGAGCAGCATCGGCATGCTTTTCACGTCGTTTGGTAGAAATCCACGCGCGCGTTCTGCCAAAAGCACCATTTGCATGCATATCGTGTGGTTTTGCAGAAAACTGCGTCCGCGTCTACCAAAAGATGCATGCGCATGCTTAAAACGCGTTTTGGCACAAATCCATGTGCGGGTGCTAAAAAGAGCAACATCGGCATGCTTTTCACGTCGTTTGGTAGAAATCCACACGCGCGTTCTGCCAAAAGCACCATTTGCATGCCTATCGTGTGGTTTTGCAGAAAACTGCGTCCGCGTCTACCAAAAGATGCATGCGCATGCTTAAAACGCGCTTTGGCACAAATCCATGTGCGGATGTTAAAAAGAGCAGCATCGGCATGCTTTTCACGTCGTTTGGTAGAAATCCACACGCGCGTTCTGCCAAAAGCACCATTTGCATGCATATCGTGTGGTTCTGCAGAAAACTGCGTCCGCGTCTACCAAAAGATGCATGTGCATGCTAAAAACGCGTTTTGGCACAAATCCATGTGCGGGTGCTAAAAAGAGCAGCATCGGCATGCTTTTCACGTCGTTTGGTAGAAATCCACACGCGCGTTCTGCCAAAAGCACCATTTGCATGCATATCGTGTGGTTTTGCAGAAAACTGCGTCCGCGTCTACCAAAAGATGCATGTGCATGCTAAAAACGCGTTTTGGCACAAATCCATGTGCGGGTGCTAAAAAGAGCAGCATCGGCATGCTTTTCACGTCGTTTGGTAGAAATCCACACGCGCGTTCTGCCAGAAGCACCATTTGCATGCCTATGGTGTGGTTTTGCAGAAAACTGCGTCCGCGTCTACCAAAAGATGCATGTGCATGCTAAAAACGCGTTTTGGCACAAATCCATGTGCGGGTGCTAAAAAGAGCAGCATCGGCATGCTTTTCACGTCGTTTGGTAGAAATCCACGCGCGCGTTCTGCCAAAAGCTCCATTTGCATGCCTATCGTGTGGTTTTGCAGAAAACTGCGTCCGCGTCTACCAAAAGATGCATGCGCATGCTTAAAACGCGTTTTGGCACAAATCCATGTGCTGATGTTAAAAAGAGCAGCATCGGCATGCTTTTCACGTCGTTTGGTAGAAATCCACGCGCGCGTTCTGCCAAAAGCACAATTTGCATGCATATCGTGTGGTTTTGCAGAAAACTGCGTCCGCGTCTACCAAAAGATGCATGCGCATGCTTAAAACGCGTTTTGGCACAAATCCATGTGCGGGTGCTAAAAAGAGCAGCATCGGCATGCTTTTCACGTCGTTTGGTAGAAATCCACACGCGCGTTCTGCCAAAAGCACCATTTGCATGCCTATCGTGTGGTTTTGCAGAAAACTGCGTCCGCGTCTACCAAAAGATGCATGCGCATGCTTAAAACGCGCTTTGGCACAAATCCATGTGCGGATGTTAAAAAGAGCAGCATCGGCATCCTTTTCACGTCGTTTGGTAGAAATCCACACGCGCGTTCTGCCAAAAGCACCATTTGCATGCATATCGTGTGGTTTTGCTGAAAACTGCGTCCGCGTCTACCAAAAGATGCATGTGCATGCTAAAACGCGTTTTGGCACAAATCCATGTGCGGATGTTAAAAAGAGCAGCATCGGCATGCTTTTCGCGTCGTTTGGTAGAAATCCACGCGCGCGTTCTGCCAAAAGCACCATTTGCATGCATATCGTGTGGTTTTGCAGAAAACTGCGTCCGCGTCTACCAAAAGATGCATGCGCATGCTTAAAACGCGTTTTGGCACAAATCCATGTGCAGGTGCTAAAAAGAGCAGCATCGGCATGCTTTTCACGTCGTTTGGTAGAAATCCACACGCGCGTTCTGCCAAAAGCACCATTTGCATGCATATCGTGTGGTTTTGCAGAAAACTGCGTCCGCGTCTACCAAAAGATGCATGTGCATGCTAAAAACGCGTTTTGGCACAAATCCATGTGCGGGTGCTAAAAAGAGCAGCATCGGCATGCTTTTCACGTCGTTTGGTAGAAATCCACACGCGCGTTCTGCCAAAAGCACCATTTGCATGCCTATCGTGTGGTTTTGCAGAAAACTGCGTCCGCGTCTACCAAAAGATGCATGCGCATGCTTAAAACGCGCTTTGGCACAAATCCATGTGCGGATGTTAAAAAGAGCAGCATCGGCATGCTTTTCACGTCGTTTGGTAGAAATCCACGCGCGCGTTCTGCCAAAAGCACCATTTGCATGCATATCGTGTGGTTTTGCAGAAAACTGCGTCCGCGTCTACCAAAAGATGCATGCGCATGCTTAAAACGCCTTTTGGCACAAATCCATGTGCGGGTGCTAAAAAGAGCAGCATCGGCATGCTTTTCACGTTGTTTGGTAGAAATCCACACGCGCGTTCTGCCAAAAGCACCATTTGCATGCCTATCGTGTGGTTTTGCAGAAAACTGCGTCCGCGTCTACCAAAAGATGCATGCGCATGCTTAAAACGCGCTTTGGCACAAATCCATGTGCGGATGTTAAAAAGAGCAGCATCGGCATGCTTTTCACGTCGTTTGGTAGAAATCCACACGCGCGTTCTGCCAAAAGCACCATTTGCATGCATATCGTGTAGTTTTGCAGAAAACTGCGTCCGCGTCTACCAAAAGATGCATGTGCATGCTAAAAACGCGTTTTGGCACAAATCCATGTGCGGATGTTAAAAAGAGCAGCATCGGCATGCTTTTCACGTCGTTTGGTAGAAATCCACACGCGCGTTCTGCCAAAAGCACCATTTGCATGCCTATCGTGTGGTTTTGCAGAAAACTGCGTCCGCGTCTACCAAAAGATGCATGCGCATGCTTAAAACGCGTTTTGGCACAAATCCATGTGCGGGTGCTAAAAAGAGCAGCATCGGCATGCTTTTCACGTCGTTTGGTAGAAATCCACACGCGCGTTCTGCCAAAAGCACCATTTGCATGCCTATCGTGTGGTTTTGCAGAAAACTGCGTCCGCGTCTACCAAAAGATGCATGCGCATGCTTAAAACGCGCTTTGGCACAAATCCATGTGCGGATGTTAAAAAGAGCAGCATCGGCATGCTTTTCACGTCGTTTGGTAGAAATCCACGCGCGCGTTCTGCCAAAAGCACCATTTGCATGCATATCGTGTGGTTTTGCAGAAAACTGCGTCCGCGTCTACCAAAAGATGCATGTGCATGCTAAAAACGCGTTTTGGCACAAATCCATGTGCGGGTGCTAAAAAGAGCAGCATCGGCATGCTTTTCACGTCGTTTGGTAGAAATCCACACGCGCGTTCTGCCAAAAGCACCATTTGCATGCATATCGTGTGGTTTTGCAGAAAATTGCGTCCGCGTCTACCAAAAGATGCATGCGCATGCTTAAAACGCGCTTTGGCACAAATCCATGTGCGGATGTTAAAAAGAGCAGCGTCGGCATGCTTTTCACGTCGTTTGGTAGAAATCCACGCGCGCGTTCTGCCAAAAGCACCATTTGCATGCATATCGTGTGGTTTTGCAGAAAACTGCGTGCGCGTCTACCAAAAGATGCATGCGCATGCTTAAAACGCGTTTTGGCACAAATCCATGTGCGGGTTCTAAAAAGAGCAGCATCGGCATGCTTTTCACGTCGTTGGGTAGAAATCCACACGCGCGTTCTGCCAAAAGCACCATTTGCATGCATATCGTGTGGTTTTGCAGAAAACTGCGTCCGCGTCTACCAAAAGATGCATGTGCATGCTAAAAACGCGTTTTGGCACAAATCCATGTGCGGGTGCTAAAAAGAGCAGCATCGGCATGCTTTTCACGTCGTTTGGTAGAAATCCACACGCGCGTTCTGCCAAAAGCACCATTTGCATGCCTATGGTGTGGTTTTGCAGAAAACTGCGTCCGCGTCTACCAAAAGATGCATGTGCATGCTAAAAACGCGTTTTGGCACAAATCCATGTGCGGGTGCTAAAAAGAGCAGCATCGGCATGCTTTTCACGTCGTTTGGTAGAAATCCACGCGCGCGTTCTGCCAAAAGCTCCATTTGCATGACTATCGTGTGGTTTTGCTGAAAACTGCGTCCGCGTCTACCAAAAGATGCATGCGCATGCTTAAAACGCGTTTTGGCACAAATCCATGTGCTGATGTTAAAAAGAGCAGCATCGGCATGCTTTTCACGTCGTTTGGTAGAAATCCACGCGCGCGTTCTGCCAAAAGCACAATTTGCATGCATATCGTGTGGTTTTGCAGAAAACTGCGTCCGCGTCTACCAAAAGATGCATGCGCATGCTTAAAACGCGTTTTGGCACAAATCCATGTGCGGGTGCTAAAAAGAGCAGCATCGGCATGCTTTTCACGTCGTTTGGTAGAAATCCACACGCGCGTTCTGCCAAAAGCACCATTTGCATGCCTATCGTGTGGTTTTGCAGAAAACTGCGTCCGCGTCTACCAAAAGATGCATGCGCATGCTTAAAACGCGCTTTGGCACAAATCCATGTGCGGATGTTAAAAAGAGCAGCATCGGCATCCTTTTCACGTCGTTGGTAGAAATCCACGCGCGCGTTCTGCCAAAAGCACCATTTGCATGCATATCGTGTGGTTTTGCAGAAAACTGCGTCCGCGTCTACCAAAAGATGCATGCGCATGCTTAAAACGCGTTTTGGCACAAATCCATGTGCAGGTGCTAAAAAGAGCAGCATCGGCATGCTTTTCACGTCGTTTGGTAGAAATCCACACGCGCGTTCTGCCAAAAGCACCATTTGCATGCATATCGTGTGGTTTTGCAGAAAACTGCATCCGCGTCTACCAAAAGATGCATGTGCATGCTAAAAACGCGTTTTGGCACAAATCCATGTGCGGGTGCTAAAAAGAGCAGCATCGGCATGCTTTTCACGTCGTTTGGTAGAAATCCACACGCGCGTTCTGCCAAAAGCACCATTTGCATGCCTATCGTGTGGTTTTGCAGAAAACTGCGTCCGCGTCTACCAAAAGATGCATGCGCATGCTTAAAACGCGCTTTGGCACAAATCCATGTGCGGATGTTAAAAAGAGCAGCATCGGCATGCTTTTCACGTCGTTTGGTAGAAATCCACGCGCGCGTTCTGCCAAAAGCACCATTTGCATGCATATCGTGTGGTTTTGCAGAAAACTGCGTCCGCGTCTACCAAAAGATGCATGCGCATGCTTAAAACGCCTTTTGGCACAAATCCATGTGCGGGTGCTAAAAAGAGCAGCATCGGCATGCTTTTCACGTTGTTTGGTAGAAATCCACACGCGCGTTCTGCCAAAAGCACCATTTGCATGCCTATCGTGTGGTTTTGCAGAAAACTGCGTCCGCGTCTACCAAAAGATGCATGCGCATGCTTAAAACGCGCTTTGGCACAAATCCATGTGCGGATGTTAAAAAGAGCAGCATCGGCATGCTTTTCACGTCGTTTGGTAGAAATCCACACGCGCGTTCTGCCAAAAGCACCATTTGCATGCATATCGTGTGGTTTTGCAGAAAACTGCGTCCGCGTCTACCAAAGATGCATGTGCATGCTAAAAACGCGTTTTGGCACAAATCCATGTGCGGATGTTAAAAAGAGCAGCATCGGCATGCTTTTCACGTCGTTTGGTAGAAATCCACACGCGCGTTCTGCCAAAAGCACCATTTGCATGCCTATCGTGTGGTTTTGCAGAAAACTGCGTCCGCGTCTACCAAAAGATGCATGCGCATGCTTAAAACGCGTTTTGGCACAAATCCATGTGCGGGTGCTAAAAAGAGCAGCATCGGCATGCTTTTCACGTCGTTTGGTAGAAATCCACACGCGCGTTCTGCCAAAAGCACCATTTGCATGCCTATCGTGTGGTTTTGCAGAAAACTGCGTCCGCGTCTACCAAAAGATGCATGCGCATGCTTAAAACGCGCTTTGGCACAAATCCATGTGCGGATGTTAAAAAGAGCAGCATCGGCATGCTTTTCACGTCGTTTGGTAGAAATCCACGCGCGCGTTCTGCCAAAGCACCATTTGCATGCATATCGTGTGGTTTTGCAGAAAACTGCGTCCGCGTCTACCAAAAGATGCATGTGCATGCTAAAAACGCGTTTTGGCACAAATCCATGTGCGGGTGCTAAAAAGAGCAGCATCGGCATGCTTTTCACGTCGTTTGGTAGAAATCCACACGCGCGTTCTGCCAAAAGCACCATTTGCATGCATATCGTGTGGTTTTGCAGAAAATTGCGTCCGCGTCTACCAAAAGATGCATGCGCATGCTTAAAACGCGCTTTGGCACAAATCCATGTGCGGATGTTAAAAAGAGCAGCGTCGGCATGCTTTTCACGTCGTTTGGTAGAAATCCACGCGCGCGTTCTGCCAAAAGCACCATTTGCATGCATATCGTGTGGTTTTGCAGAAAACTGCGTGCGCGTCTACCAAAAGATGCATGCGCATGCTTAAAACGCGTTTTGGCACAAATCCATGTGCGGGTTCTAAAAAGAGCAGCATCGGCATGCTTTTCACGTCGTTTGGTAGAAATCCACGCGCGCGTTCTGCCAAAAGCACCATTTGCATGCATATCGTGTGGTTTTGCAGAAAACTGCGTCCGCGTCTACCAAAAGATGCATGCGCATGCTTAAAACGCCTTTTGGCACAAATCCATGTGCGGGTGCTAAAAAGAGCAGCATCGGCATGCTTTTCACGTCGTTTGGTAGAAATCCACACGCGCGTTCTGCCAAAAGCACCATTTGCATGCCTATCGTGTGGTTTTGCAGAAAACTGCGTCCGCGTCTACCAAAAGATGCATGCGCATGCTTAAAACGCGCTTTGGCACAAATCCATGTGCGGATGTTAAAAAGAGCAGCATCGGCATGCTTTTCACGTCGTTTGGTAGAAATCCACACGCGCGTTCTGCCAAAAGCACCATTTGCATGCATATCGTGTGGTTTTGCAGAAAACTGCGTCCGCGTCTACCAAAAGATGCATGTGCATGCTAAAAACGCGTTTTGGCACAAATCCATGTGCGGATGTTAAAAAGAGCAGCATCGGCATGCTTTTCACGTCGTTTGGTAGAAATCCACGCACGCGTTCTGCCAAAAGCACCATTTGCATGCATATCGTGTGGTTTTGCAGAAAACTGCGTCCGCGTCTACCAAAAGATGCATGCGCATGCTTAAAACGCGTTTTGGCACAAATCCATGTGCGGGTGCTAAAAAGAGCAGCATCGGCATGCTTTTCACGTCGTTTGGTAGAAATCCACACGCGCGTTCTGCCAAAAGCACCATTTGCATGCATATCGTGTGGTTTGCAGAAAACTGCGTCCGCGTCTACCAAAAGATGCATGTGCATGCTAAAAACGCGTTTTGGCACAAATCCATGTGCGGGTGCTAAAAAGAGCAGCATCGGCATGCTTTTCACGTCGTTTGGTAGAAATCCACACGCGCGTTCTGCCAAAAGCACCATTTGCATGCATATCGTGTGGTTTTGCAGAAAACTGCATCCGCGTCTACCAAAAGATGCATGTGCATGCTAAAAACGCGTTTTGGCACAAATCCATGTGCGGGTGCTAAAAAGAGCAGCATCGGCATGCTTTTCACGTCGTTTGGTAGAAATCCACACGCGCGTTCTGCCAAAAGCACCATTTGCATGCCTATCGTGTGGTTTTGCAGAAAACTGCGTCCGCGTCTACCAAAAGATGCATGCGCATGCTTAAAACGCGCTTTGGCACAAATCCATGTGCGGATGTTAAAAGAGCAGCATCGGCATGCTTTTCACGTCGTTTGTAGAAATCCACGCGCGCGTTCTGCCAAAAGCACCATTTGCATGCATATCGTGTGGTTTTGCAGAAAACTGCGTCCGCGTCTACCAAAAGATGCATGCGCATGCTTAAAACGCCTTTTGGCACAAATCCATGTGCGGGTGCTAAAAAGAGCAGCATCGGCATGCTTTTCACGTTGTTTGGTAGAAATCCACACGCGCGTTCTGCCAAAAGCACCATTTGCATGCCTATCGTGTGGTTTTGCAGAAAACTGCGTCCGCGTCTACCAAAAGATGCATGCGCATGCTTAAAACGCGCTTTGGCACAAATCCATGTGCGGATGTTAAAAAGAGCAGCATCGGCATGCTTTTCACGTCGTTTGGTAGAAATCCACACGCGCGTTCTGCCAAAAGCACCATTTGCATGCATATCGTGTGGTTTTGCAGAAAACTGCGTCCGCGTCTACCAAAAGATGCATGTGCATGCTAAAAACGCGTTTTGGCACAAATCCATGTGCGGATGTTAAAAAGAGCAGCATCGGCATGCTTTTCACGTCGTTTGGTAGAAATCCACACGCGCGTTCTGCCAAAAGCACCATTTGCATGCCTATCGTGTGGTTTTGCAGAAAACTGCGTCCGCGTCTACCAAAAGATGCATGCGCATGCTTAAAACGCGTTTTGGCACAAATCCATGTGCGGGTGCTAAAAAGAGCAGCATCGGCATGCTTTTCACGTCGTTTGGTAGAAATCCACACGCGCGTTCTGCCAAAAGCACCATTTGCATGCCTATCGTGTGGTTTTGCAGAAAACTGCGTCCGCGTCTACCAAAAGATGCATGCGCATGCTTAAAACGCGCTTTGGCACAAATCCATGTGCGGATGTTAAAAAGAGCAGCATCGGCATGCTTTTCACGTCGTTTGGTAGAAATCCACGCGCGCGTTCTGCCAAAAGCACCATTTGCATGCATATCGTGTGGTTTTGCAGAAAACTGCGTCCGCGTCTACCAAAAGATGCATGTGCATGCTAAAAACGCGTTTTGGCACAAATCCATGTGCGGGTGCTAAAAAGAGCAGCATCGGCATGCTTTTCACGTCGTTTGGTAGAAATCCACACGCGCGTTCTGCCAAAAGCACCATTTGCATGCATATCGTGTGGTTTTGCAGAAAATTGCGTCCGCGTCTACCAAAAGATGCATGCGCATGCTTAAAACGCGCTTTGGCACAAATCCATGTGCGGATGTTAAAAAGAGCAGCGTCGGCATGCTTTTCACGTCGTTTGGTAGAAATCCACGCGCGCGTTCTGCCAAAAGCACCATTTGCATGCATATCGTGTGGTTTTGCAGAAAACTGCGTGCGCGTCTACCAAAAGATGCATGCGCATGCTTAAAACGCGTTTTGGCACAAATCCATGTGCGGGTTCTAAAAAGAGCAGCATCGCATGCTTTTCACGTCGTTGGTAGAAATCCACGCGCGCGTTCTGCCAAAAGCACCATTTGCATGCATATCGTGTGGTTTTGCAGAAAACTGCGTCCGCGTCTACCAAAAGATGCATGCGCATGCTTAAAACGCCTTTTGGCACAAATCCATGTGCGGGTGCTAAAAAGAGCAGCATCGGCATGCTTTTCACGTCGTTTGGTAGAAATCCACACGCGCGTTCTGCCAAAAGCACCATTTGCATGCCTATCGTGTGGTTTTGCAGAAAACTGCGTCCGCGTCTACCAAAAGATGCATGCGCATGCTTAAAACGCGCTTTGGCACAAATCCATGTGCGGATGTTAAAAAGAGCAGCATCGGCATGCTTTTCACGTCGTTTGGTAGAAATCCACACGCGCGTTCTGCCAAAAGCACCATTTGCATGCATATCGTGTGGTTTTGCAGAAAACTGCGTCCGCGTCTACCAAAAGATGCATGTGCATGCTAAAAAACGCGTTTTGGCACAAATCCATGTGCGGATGTTAAAAAGAGCAGCATCGGCATGCTTTTCACGTCGTTTGGTAGAAATCCACGCACGCGTTCTGCCAAAAGCACCATTTGCATGCATATCGTGTGGTTTTGCAGAAACTGCGTCCGCGTCTACAAAAGATGCATGCGCATGCTTAAAACGCGTTTTGGCACAAATCCATGTGCGGGTGCTAAAAGAGCAGCATCGGCATGCTTTTCACGTCGTTTGGTAGAAATCCACACGCGCGTTCTGCCAAAAGCACCATTTGCATGCATATCGTGTGGTTTTGCAGAAAACTGCGTCCGCGTCTACCAAAAGATGCATGTGCATGCTAAAAACGCGTTTTGGCACAAATCCATGTGCGGGTGCTAAAAAGAGCAGCATCGGCATGCTTTTCACGTCGTTTGGTAGAAATCCACACGCGCGTTCTGCCAAAAGCACCATTTGCATGCATATCGTGTGGTTTTGCAGAAAACTGCGTCCGCGTCTACCAAAAGATGCATGCGCATGCTTAAAACGCGTTTTGGCACAAATCCATGTGCGGGTGCTAAAAAGAGCAGCATCGGCATGCTTTTCACGTCGTTTGGTAGAAATCCACACGCGCGTTCTGCCAAAAGCACCATTTGCATGCCTATCGTGTGGTTTTGCAGAAAACTGCGTCCGCGTCTACCAAAAGATGCATGCGCATGCTTAAAACGCGCTTTGGCACAAATCCATGTGCGGATGTTAAAAAGAGCAGCATCGGCATGCTTTTCACGTCGTTGGTAGAAATCCACACGCGCGTTCTGCCAAAAGCACCATTTGCATGCCTATCGTGTGGTTTTGCAGAAAACTGCGTCCGCGTCTACCAAAAGATGCATGCGCATGCTTAAAACGCGCTTTGGCACAAATCCATGTGCGGATGTTAAAAAGAGCAGCAGCGGCATGCTTTTCACGTCGTTTGGTAGAAATCCACACGCGCGTTCTGCCAAAAGCACCATTTGCATGCATATCGTGTGGTTTTGCAGAAAACTGCGTCCGCGTCTACCAAAAGATGCATGTGCATGCTAAAAACGCGTTTTGGCACAAATCCATGTGCGGATGTTAAAAAGAGCAGCATCGGCATGCTTTTCACGTCGTTTGGTAGAAATCCACACGCGCGTTCTGCCAAAAGCACCATTTGCATGCATATCGTGTGGTTTTGCAGAAAACTGCGTCCGCGTCTACCAAAAGATGCATGCGCATGCTAAAAACGCGTTTTGGCACAAATCCATGTGCGGATGTTAAAAAGAGCAGCATCGGCATGCTTTTCACGTCGTTTGGTAGAAATCCACACGCGCGTTCTGCCAAAAGCACCATTTGCATGCATATCGTGTGGTTTTGCAGAAAACTGCGTCCGCGTCTACCAAAAGATGCATGTGCATGCTAAAAACGCGTTTTGGCACAAATCCATGTGCGGATGTTAAAAAGAGCAGCATCGGCATGCTTTTCACGTCGTTTGGTAGAAATCCACGCGCGCGTTCTGCCAAAAGCACCATTTGCATGCCTATCGTGTGGTTTTGCAGAAAACTGTG
>NW_027460398.1:0-87960 GCF_050947875.1 Dermacentor variabilis | reverse complement strand
ATTTGCATGCCTATCGTGTGGTTTTGCAGAAAACTGCGTCCGCGTCTACCAAAACATGCATGCGCATGCTTAAAACGCGTTTTGGCACAAATCCATGTGCGGGTGCTAAAAAGAGCAGCATCGGCATGCTTTTCACGTCGTTTGGTAGAAATCCACACGCGCGTTCTGCCAAAAGCACCATTTGCATGCATATCGTGTGGTTTTGCAGAAAACTGCGTCCGCGTCTACCAAAAGATGCATGTGCATGCTAAAAACGCGTTTTGGCACAAATCCATGTGCGGGTGCTAAAAAGAGCAGCATCGGCATGCTTTTCACGTCGTTTGGTAGAAATCCATGCGCGCGTTCTGCCAAAAGCACCATTTGCATGCCTATCGTGTGGTTTTGCAGAAAACTGCGTCCGCGTCTACCAAAAGATGCATGCGCATGCTTAAAACGCGTTTTGGCACAAATCCATGTGCGGATGTTAAAAAGAGCAGCATCGGCATGCTTTTCACGTCGTTTGGTAGAAATCCACGCGCGCGTTCTGCCAAAAGCACCATTTGCATGCATATCGTGTGGTTTTGCAGAAAACTGCGTCCGCGTCTACCAAAAGATGCATGCGCATGCTTAAAACGCGTTTTGGCACAAATCCATGTGCGGGTGCTAAAAAGAGCAGCATCGGCATGCTTTTCACGTCGTTTGGTAGAAATCCACACGCGCGTTCTGCAAAAAGCACCATTTGCATGCCTATCGTGTGGTTTTGCAGAAAACTGCGTCCGCGTCTACCAAAAGATGCATGCGCATGCTTAAAACGCGCTTTGGCACAAATCCATGTGCGGATGTTAAAAAGAGCAGCATCGGCATGCTTTTCACGTCGTTTGGTAGAAATCCACACGCGCGTTCTGCCAAAAGCACCATTTGCATGCATATCGTGTGGTTTTGCAGAAAACTGCGTCCGCGTCTACCAAAAGATGCATGTGCATGCTAAAAACGCGTTTTGGCACAAATCCATGTGCGGATGTTAAAAAGAGCAGCATCGGCATGCTTTTCACGTCGTTTGGTAGAAATCCACACGCGCGTTCTGCCAAAAGCACCATTTTCATGCATATCGTGTGGTTTTGCAGAAAACTGCGTCCGCGTCTACCAAAAGATGCATGCGCATGCTAAAAACGCGTTTTGGCACAAATCCATGTGCGGGTGCTAAAAAGAGCAGCATCGGCATGCTTTTCACGTCGTTTGGTAGAAATCCACGCGCGCGTTCTGCCAAAAGCACCATTTGCATGCCTATCGTGTGGTTTTGCAGAAAACTGCGTCCGCGTCTACCAAAAGATGCATGCGCATGCTTAAAACGCGTTTTGGCACAAATCCATGTGCGGATGTTAAAAAGAGCAGCATCGGCATGCTTTTCACGTCGTTTGGTAGAAATCCACGCGCGCGTTCTGCCAAAAGCACCATTTGCATGCATATCGTGTGGTTTTGCAGAAAACTGCGTCCGCGTCTACCAAAAGATGCATGCGCATGCTTAAAACGCGTTTTGGCACAAATCCATGTGCGGATGTTAAAAAGAGCAGCATCGGCATGCTTTTCACGTCGTTTGGTAGAAATCCACACGCGCGTTCTGCCAAAAGCACCATTTTCATGCATATCGTGTGGTTTTGCAGAAAACTGCGTCCGCGTCTACCAAAAGATGCATGTGCATGCTAAAAACGCGTTTTGGCACAAATCCATGTGCGGGTGCTAAAAAGAGCAGCATCGGCATGCTTTTCACGTCGTTTGGTAGAAATCCACGCGCGCGTTCTGCCAAAAGCACCATTTGCATGCCTATCGTGTGGTTTTGCAGAAAACTGCGTCCGCGTCTACCAAAAGATGCATGCGCATGCTTAAAACGCGTTTTGGCACAAATCCATGTGCGGATGTTAAAAAGAGCAGCATCGGCATGCTTTTCACGTCGTTTGGTAGAAATCCACGCGCGCGTTCTGCCAAAAGCACCATTTGCAAGCATATCGTGTGGTTTTGCAGAAAACTGCGTCCGCGTCTACCAAAAGATGCATGCGCATGCTTAAAACGCGTTTTGGCACAAATCCATGTGCGGGTGCTAAAAAGAGCAGCATCGGCATGCTTTTCACGTCGTTTGGTAGAAATCCACACGCGCGTTCTGCCAAAAGCACCATTTGCATGCCTATCGTGTGGTTTTGCAGAAAACTGCGTCCGCGTCTACCAAAAGATGCATGCGCATGCTTAAAACGCGCTTTGGCACAAATCCATGTGCGGATGTTAAAAAGAGCAGCATCGGCATGCTTTTCACGTCGTTTGGTAGAAATCCACGCGCGCGTTCTGCCAAAAGCACCATTTGCATGCATATCGTGTGGTTTTGCAGAAAACTGCGTCCGCGTCTACCAAAAGATGCATGCGCATGCTTAAAACGCGTTTTGGCACAAATCCATGTGCGGGTGCTAAAAAGAGCAGCATCGGCATGCTTTTCACGTCGTTTGGTAGAAATCCACACGCGCGTTCTGCCAAAAGCACCATTTGCATGCATATCGTGTGGTTTTGCAGAAAACTGCGTCCGCGTCTACCAAAAGATGCATGCGCATGCTTAAAACGCGCTTTGGCACAAATCCATGTGCGGGTGCTAAAAAGAGCAGCATCGGCATGCTTTTCACGTCGTTTGGTAGAAATCCACACGCGCGTTCTGCCAAAAGCACCATTTGCATGCCTATCGTGTGGTTTTGCAGAAAACTGCGTCCGCGTCTACCAAAAGATGCATGCGCATGCTTAAAACGCGTTTTGGCACAAATCCATGTGCGGGTGCTAAAAAGAGCAGCATCGGCATGCTTTTCACGTCGTTTGGTAGAAATCCACACGCGCGTTCTGCCAAAAGCACCATTTGCATGCATATCGTGTGGTTTTGCAGAAAACTGCGTCCGCGTCTACCAAAAGATGCATGTGCATGCTAAAAACGCGTTTTGGCACAAATCCATGTGCGGGTGCTAAAAAGAGCAGCATCGGCATGCTTTTCACGTCGTTTGGTAGAAATCCATGCGCGCGTTCTGCCAAAAGCACCATTTGCATGCCTATCGTGTGGTTTTGCAGAAAACTGCGTCCGCGTCTACCAAAAGATGCATGCGCATGCTTAAAACGCGTTTTGGCACAAATCCATGTGCGGATGTTAAAAAGAGCAGCATCGGCATGCTTTTCACGTCGTTTGGTAGAAATCCACGCGCGCGTTCTGCCAAAAGCACCATTTGCATGCATATCGTGTGGTTTTGCAGAAAACTGCGTCCGCGTCTACCAAAAGATGCATGCGCATGCTTAAAACGCGTTTTGGCACAAATCCATGTGCGGGTGCTAAAAAGAGCAGCATCGGCATGCTTTTCACGTCGTTTGGTAGAAATCCACACGCGCGTTCTGCAAAAAGCACCATTTGCATGCCTATCGTGTGGTTTTGCAGAAAACTGCGTCCGCGTCTACCAAAAGATGCATGCGCATGCTTAAAACGCGCTTTGGCACAAATCCATGTTCGGATGTTAAAAAGAGCAGCATCGGCATGCTTTTCACGTCGTTTGGTAGAAATCCACGCGCGCGTTCTGCCAAAAGCACCATTTGCATGCATATCGTGTGGTTTTGCAGAAAACTGCGTCCGCGTCTACCAAAAGATGCATGCGCATGCTTAAAACGCGTTTTGCACAAATCCATGTGCGGGTGCTAAAAAGAGCAGCATCGGCATGCTTTTCACGTCGTTTGGTAGAAATCCACACGCGCGTTCTGCCAAAAGCACCATTTGCATGCCTATCGTGTGGTTTTGCAGAAAACTGCGTCCGCGTCTACCAAAAGATGCATGCGCATGCTTAAAACGCGCTTTGGCACAAATCCATGTGCGGATGTTAAAAAGAGCAGCATCGGCATGCTTTTCACGTCGTTTGGTAGAAATCCACACGCGCGTTCTGCCAAAAGCACCATTTGCATGCATATCGTGTGGTTTTGCAGAAAACTGCGTCCGCGTCTACCAAAAGATGCATGCGCATGCTAAAAACGCGTTTTGGCACAAATCCATGTGCGGATGTTAAAAAGAGCAGCATCGGCATGCTTTTCACGTCGTTTGGTAGAAATCCACACGCGCGTTCTGCCAAAAGCACCATTTTCATGCATATCGTGTGGTTTTGCAGAAAACTGCGTCCGCGTCTACCAAAAGATGCATGTGCATGCTAAAAACGCGTTTTGGCACAAATCCATGTGCGGGTGCTAAAAAGAGCAGCATCGGCATGCTTTTCACGTCGTTTGGTAGAAATCCACGCGCGCGTTCTGCCAAAAGCACCATTTGCATGCCTATCGTGTGGTTTTGCAGAAAACTGCGTCCGCGTCTACCAAAAGATGCATGCGCATGCTTAAAACGCGTTTTGGCACAAATCCATGTGCGGATGTTAAAAAGAGCAGCATCGGCATGCTTTTCACGTCGTTTGGTAGAAATCCACGCGCGCGTTCTGCCAAAAGCACCATTTGCATGCATATCGTGTGGTTTTGCAGAAAACTGCGTCCGCGTCTACCAAAAGATGCATGCGCATGCTTAAAACGCGTTTTGGCACAAATCCATGTGCGGGTGCTAAAAAGAGCAGCATCGGCATGCTTTTCACGTCGTTTGGTAGAAATCCACACGCGCGTTCTGCCAAAAGCACCATTTGCATGCCTATCGTGTGGTTTTGCAGAAAACTGCGTCCGCGTCTACCAAAAGATGCATGCGCATGCTTAAAACGCGCTTTGGCACAAATCCATGTGCGGATGTTAAAAAGAGCAGCATCGGCATGCTTTTCACGTCGTTTGGTAGAAATCCACGCGCGCGTTCTGCCAAAAGCACCATTTGCATGCATATCGTGTGGTTTTGCAGAAAACTGCGTCCGCGTCTACCAAAAGATGCATGCGCATGCTTAAAACGCGTTTTGGCACAAATCCATGTGCGGGTGCTAAAAAGAGCAGCATCGGCATGCTTTTCACGTCGTTTGGTAGAAATCCACACGCGCGTTCTGCCAAAAGCACCATTTGCATGCATATCGTGTGGTTTTGCAGAAAACTGCGTCCGCGTCTACCAAAAGATGCATGCGCATGCTTAAAACGCGCTTTGGCACAAATCCATGTGCGGGTGCTAAAAAGAGCAGCATCGGCATGCTTTTCACGTCGTTTGGTAGAAATCCACACGCGCGTTCTGCCAAAAGCACCATTTGCATGCCTATCGTGTGGTTTTGCAGAAAACTGCGTCCGCGTCTACCAAAAGATGCATGCGCATGCTTAAAACGCGTTTTGGCACAAATCCATGTGCGGGTGCTAAAAAGAGCAGCATCGGCATGCTTTTCACGTCGTTTGGTAGAAATCCACACGCGCGTTCTGCCAAAAGCACCATTTGCATGCATATCGTGTGGTTTTGCAGAAAACTGCGTCCGCGTCTACCAAAAGATGCATGTGCATGCTAAAAACGCGTTTTGGCACAAATCCATGTGCGGGTGCTAAAAAGAGCAGCATCGGCATGCTTTTCACGTCGTTTGGTAGAAATCCATGCGCGCGTTCTGCCAAAAGCACCATTTGCATGCCTATCGTGTGGTTTTGCAGAAAACTGCGTCCGCGTCTACCAAAAGATGCATGCGCATGCTTAAAACGCGTTTTGGCACAAATCCATGTGCGGATGTTAAAAAGAGCAGCATCGGCATGCTTTTCACGTCGTTTGGTAGAAATCCACGCGCGCGTTCTGCCAAAAGCACCATTTGCATGCATATCGTGTGGTTTTGCAGAAAACTGCGTCCGCGTCTACCAAAAGATGCATGCGCATGCTTAAAACGCGTTTTGGCACAAATCCATGTGCGGGTGCTAAAAAGAGCAGCATCGGCATGCTTTTCACGTCGTTTGGTAGAAATCCACACGCGCGTTCTGCAAAAAGCACCATTTGCATGCCTATCGTGTGGTTTTGCAGAAAACTGCGTCCGCGTCTACCAAAAGATGCATGCGCATGCTTAAAACGCGCTTTGGCACAAATCCATGTTCGGATGTTAAAAAGAGCAGCATCGGCATGCTTTTCACGTCGTTTGGTAGAAATCCACGCGCGCGTTCTGCCAAAAGCACCATTTGCATGCATATCGTGTGGTTTTGCAGAAAACTGCGTCCGCGTCTACCAAAAGATGCATGCGCATGCTTAAAACGCGTTTTGGCACAAATCCATGTGCGGGTGCTAAAAAGAGCAGCATCGGCATGCTTTTCACGTCGTTTGGTAGAAATCCACACGCGCGTTCTGCCAAAAGCACCATTTGCATGCCTATCGTGTGGTTTTGCAGAAAACTGCGTCCGCGTCTACCAAAAGATGCATGCGCATGCTTAAAACGCGCTTTGGCACAAATCCATGTGCGGATGTTAAAAAGAGCAGCATCGGCATGCTTTTCACGTCGTTTGGTAGAAATCCACACGCGCGTTCTGCCAAAAGCACCATTTGCATGCATATCGTGTGGTTTTGCAGAAAACTGCGTCCGCGTCTACCAAAAGATGCATGCGCATGCTAAAAACGCGTTTTGGCACAAATCCATGTGCGGATGTTAAAAAGAGCAGCATCGGCATGCTTTTCACGTCGTTTGGTAGAAATCCACACGCGCGTTCTGCCAAAAGCACCATTTGCATGCATATCGTGTGGTTTTGCAGAAAACTGCGTCCGCGTCTACCAAAAGATGCATGTGCATGCTAAAAACGCGTTTTGGCACAAATCCATGTGCGGATGTTAAAAAGAGCAGCATCGGCATGCTTTTCACGTCGTTTGGTAGAAATCCACACGCGCGTTCTGCCAAAAGCACCATTTGCATGCATATCGTGTGGTTTTTCAGAAAACTGCGTCCGCGTCTACCAAAAGATGCATGTGCATGCTAAAAACGCGTTTTGGCACAAATCCATGTGCGGATGTTAAAAGAGCAGCATCGGCATGCTTTTCACGTCGTTTGGTAGAAATCCACACGCGCGTTCTGCCAAAAGCACCATTTGCATGCATATCGTGTGGTTTTGCAGAAAACTGCGTCCGCGTCTACCAAAAGATGCATGTGCATGCTAAAACGCGTTTTGGCACAAATCCATGTGCGGATGTTAAAAAGAGCAGCATCGGCATGCTTTTCACGTCGTTTGGTAGAAATCCACACGCGCGTTCTGCCAAAAGCACCATTTGCATGCATATCGTGTGGGTTTTGCAGAAAACTGCGTCCGCGTCTACCAAAAGATGCATGTGCATGCTAAAAACGCGTTTTGGCACAAATCCATGTGCGGATGTTAAAAAGAGCAGCATCGGCATGCTTTTCACGTCGTTTGGTAGAAATCCACGCGCGCGTTCTGCCAAAAGCACCATTTGCATGCATATCGTGTGGTTTTGCAGAAAACTGCGTCCGCGTCTACCAAAAGATGCATGCGCATGCTTAAAACGCGTTTTGGCACAAATTCATGTGCGGGTGCTAAAAAGAGCAGCATCGGCATGCTTTTCACGTCGTTTGGTAGAAATCCACACGCGCGTTCTGCCAAAAGCACCATGTGCATGCCTATCGTGTGGTTTTGCAGAAAACTGCGTCCGCGTCTACCAAAAGATGCATGCGCATGCTTAAAACGCGCTTTGGCACAAATCCATGTGCGGGTGCTAAAAAGAGCAGCATCGGCATGCTTTTCACGTCGTTTGGTAGAAATCCACACGCGCGTTCTGCCAAAAGCACCATTTGCATGCATATCGTGTGGTTTTGCAGAAAACTGCGTCCGCGTCTACCAAAAGATGCATGTGCATGCTAAAAACGCGTTTTGGCACAAATCCATGTGCGGGTGCTAAAAAGAGCAGCATCGGCATGCTTTTCACGTCGTTTGGTAGAAATCCACACGCGCGTTCTGCCAAAAGCACCATTTGCATTCCTATCGTGTGGTTTTGCAGAAAACTGCGTCCGCGTCTACCAAAAGATGCATGCACATGCTTAAAACGCGCTTTGGCACAAATCCATGTGCGGATGTTAAAAAGAGCAGCATCGGCATGCTTTTCACGTCGTTTGGTAGAAATCCACACGCGCGTTCTGCCAAAAGCACCATTTGCATGCCTATCGTGTGGTTTTGCAGAAAACTGCGTCCGCGTCTACCAAAAGATGCATGCGCATGCTTAAAACGCGTTTTGGCACAAATCCATGTGCGGGTGCTAAAAAGAGCAGCATCGGCATGCTTTTCACGTCGTTTGGTAGAAATCCGCGCGCGCGTTCTGCCAAAAGCACCATTTGCATGCATATCGTGTGGTTTTGCAGAAAACTGCGTCCGCGTCTACCAAAAGATGCATGCGCATGCTTAAAACGCGCTTTGGCACAAATCCATGTGCGGATGTTAAAAAGAGCAGCATCGGCATGCTTTTCACGTCGTTTGGTAGAAATCCACGCGCGCGTTCTGCCAAAAGCACCATTTGCATGCATATCGTGTGGTTTTGCAGAAAACTGCGTCCGCGTCTACCAAAAGATGCATGCTCATGCTTAAAACGCGTTTTGGCACAAATCCATGTGCGGGTGCTAAAAAGAGCAGCATCGGCATGCTTTTCACGTCGTTTGGTAGAAATGCACACGCGCGTTCTGCCAAAAGCACCATTTGCATGCATATCGTGTGGTTTTGCAGAAAACTGCGTCCGCGTCTACCAAAAGATGCATGCGCATGCTTAAAACGCACTTTGGCACAAATCCATGTGCGGGTGCTAAAAAGAGCAGCATCGGCATGCTTTTCACGTCGTTTGGTAGAAATCCACGCGCGCGTTCTGCCAAAAGCACCATTTGCATGCCTATCGTGTGGTTTTGCAGAAAACTGAGTCCGCGTCTACCAAAAGATGCATGCGCATGCTTAAAACGCGTTTTGGCACAAATCCATGTGCGGGTGCTAAAAAGAGCAGCATCGGCATGCTTTTCACGTCGTTTGGTAGAAATCCACACGCGCGTTCTGCCAAAAGCACCATTTGCATGCCTATCGTGTGGTTTTGCAGAAAACTGCGTCTACCAAAAGATGCATGCGCATGCTTAAAACGCGTTTTGGCACAAATCCATGTGCGGATGTTAAAAAGAGCAGCATCGGCATGCTTTTCACGTCGTTTGGTAGAAATCCACGCGCGCGTTCTGCCAAAAGCACCATTTGCATGCATATCGTGTGGTTTTGCAGAAAACTGCGTCCGCGTCTACCAAAAGATGCATGTGCATGCTAAAAACGCGTTTTGGCACAAATCCATGTGCGGATGTTAAAAAGAGCAGCATCGGCATGCTTTTCACGTCGTTTGGTAGAAATCCACGCGCGCGTTCTGCCAAAAGCACCATTTGCATGCATATCGTGTGGTTTTGCAGAAAACTGCGTCCGCGTCTACCAAAAGATGCATGCGCATGCTTAAAACGCGTTTTGGCACAAATCCATGTGCGGGTGCTAAAAAGAGCAGCATCGGCATGCTTTTCACGTCGTTTGGTAGAAATCCACACGCGCGTTCTGCCAAAAGCACCATTTGCATGCCTATCGTGTGGTTTTGCAGAAAACTGCGTCCGCGTCTACCAAAAGATACATGCGCATGCTTAAAACGCGCTTTGGCACAAATCCATGTGCGGGTGCTAAAAAGAGCAGCATCGGCATGCTTTTCACGTCGTTTGGTAGAAATCCACACGCGCGTTCTGCCAAAAGCACCATTTGCATGCATATCGTGTGGTTTTGCAGAAAACTGCGTCCGCGTCTACCAAAAGATGCATGCGCATGCTTAAAACGCGTTTTGGCACAAATCCATGTGCGGGTGCTAAAAAGAGCAGCATCGGCATGCTTTTCACGTCGTTTGGTAGAAATCCACACGCGTTCTGCCAAAAGCACCATTTGCATGCATATCGTGTGGTTTTGCAGAAAACTGCGTCCGCGTCTACCAAAAGATGCATGTGCATGCTAAAAACGCGTTTTGGCACAAATCCATGTGCGGGTGCTAAAAAGAGCAGCATCGGCATGCTTTTCACGTCGTTTGGTAGAAATCCACGCGCGCGTTCTGCCAAAAGCACCATTTGCATGCCTATCGTGTGGTTTTGCAGAAAACTGCGTCCGCGTCTACCAAAAGATGCATGCGCATGCTTAAAACGCGTTTTTGCACAAATCCATGTGCGGATGTTAAAAAGAGCAGCATCGGCATGCTTTTCACGTCGTTTGGTAGAAATCCACGCGCGCGTTCTGCCAAAAGCACCATTTGCATGCATATCGTGTGGTTTTGCAGAAAACTGCGTCCGCGTCTACCAAAAGATGCATGCGCATGCTTAAAACGCGTTTTGGCACAAATCCATGTGCGGGTGCTAAAAAGAGCAGCATCGGCATGCTTTTCACGTCGTTTGGTAGAAATCCACACGCGCGTTCTGCCAAAAGCACCATTTGCATGCCTATCGTGTGGTTTTGCAGAAAACTGCGTCCGCGTCTACCAAAAGATGCATGCGCATGCTTAAAACGCGCTTTGGCACAAATCCATGTGCGGATGTTAAAAAGAGCAGCATCGGCATGCTTTTCACGTCGTTTGGTAGAAATCCACGCGCGCGTTCTGCCAAAAGCACCATTTGCATGCATATCGTGTGGTTTTGCAGAAAACTGCGTCCGCGTCTACCAAAAGATGCATGCGCATGCTTAAAACGCGTTTTGGCACAAATCCATGTGCGGGTGCTAAAAAGAGCAGCATCGGCATGCTTTTCACGTCGTTTGGTAGAAATCCACGCGCGCGTTCTGCCAAAAGCACCATTTGCATGCATATCGTGTGGTTTTGCAGAAAACTGCGTCCGCGTCTACCAAAAGATGCATGCGCATGCTTAAAACGCGTTTTGGCACAAATCCATGTGCGGGTGCTAAAAAGAGCAGCATCGGCATGCTTTTCACGTCGTTTGGTAGAAATCCACACGCGCGTTCTGCCAAAAGCACCATTTGCATGCCTATCGTGTGGTTTTGCAGAAAACTGCGTCCGCGTCTACCAAAAGATGCATGCGCATGCTTAAAACGCGCTTTGGCACAAATCCATGTGCGGATGTTAAAAAGAGCAGCATCGGCATGCTTTTCACGTCGTTTGGTAGAAATCCACACGCGCGTTCTGCCAAAAGCACCATTTGCATGCATATCGTGTGGTTTTGCAGAAAACTGCGTCCGCGTCTACCAAAAGATGCATGCTCATGCTTAAAACGCGCTTTGGCACAAATCCATGTGCGGATGTTAAAAAGAGCAGCATCGGCATGCTTTTCACGTCGTTTGGTAGAAATCCACGCGCGCGTTCTGCCAAAAGCACCATTTGCATGCATATCGTGTGGTTTTGCAGAAAACTGCGTCCGCGTCTACCAAAAGATGCATGCGCATGCTTAAAACGCGTTTTGGCACAAATCCATGTGCGGGTGCTAAAAAGAGCAGCATCGGCATGCTTTTCACGTCGTTTGGTAGAAATCCACACGCGCGTTCTGCCAAAAGCACCATTTGCATGCATATCGTGTGGTTTTGCAGAAAACTGCGTCTACCAAAAGATGCATGCGCATGCTTAAAACGCGTTTTGGCACAAATCCATGTGCGGATGTTAAAAAGAGCAGCATCGGCATGCTTTTCACGTCGTTTGGTAGAAATCCACACGCGCGTTCTGCCAAAAGCACCATTTGCATGCATATCGTGTGGTTTTGCAGAAAACTGCGTCCGCGTCTACCAAAAGATGCATGTGCATGCTAAAAACGCGTTTTGGCACAAATCCATGTGCGGATGTTAAAAAGAGCAGCATCGGCATGCTTTTCACGTCGTTTGGTAGAAATCCACACGCGCGTTCTGCCAAAAGCACCATTTGCATGCATATCGTGTGGTTTTGCAGAAAACTGCGTCCGCGTCTACCAAAAGATGCATGTGCATGCTAAAAACGCGTTTTGGCACAAATCCATGTGCGGGTGTTAAAAAGAGCAGCATCGGCATGCTTTTCACGTCGTTTGGTAGAAATCCACACGCGCGTTCTGCCAAAAGCACCATTTGCATGCATATCGTGTGGTTTTGCAGAAAACTGCGTCCGCGTCTACCAAAAGATGCATGTGCATGCTAAAAACGCGTTTTGGCACAAATCCATGTGCGGATGTTAAAAAGAGCAGCATCGGCATGCTTTTCACGTCGTTTGGTAGAAATCCACGCGCGCGTTCTGCCAAAAGCACCATTTGCATGCATATCGTGTGGTTTTGCAGAAAACTGCGTCCGCGTCTACCAAAAGATGCATGCGCATGCTTAAAACGCGTTTTGGCACAAATCCATGTGCGGGTGCTAAAAAGAGCAGCATCGGCATGCTTTTCACGTCGTTTGGTAGAAATCCACACGCGCGTTCTGCCAAAAGCACCATTTGCATGCCTATCGTGTGGTTTTGCAGAAAACTGCGTCCGCGTCTACCAAAAGATGCATGCGCATGCTTAAAACGCGCTTTGGCACAAATCCATGTGCGGGTGCTAAAAGAGCAGCATCGGCATGCTTTTCACGTCGTTTGGTAGAAATCCACACGCGCGTTCTGCCAAAAGCACCATTTGCATGCATATCGTGTGGTTTTGCAGAAAACTGCGTCCGCGTCTACCAAAAGATGCATGTGCATGCTAAAAACGCGTTTTGGCACAAATCCATGTGCGGGTGCTAAAAAGAGCAGCATCGGCATGCTTTTCACGTCGTTTGGTAGAAATCCACACGCGCGTTCTGCCAAAAGCACCATTTGCATTCCTATCGTGTGGTTTTGCAGAAAACTGCGTCCGCGTCTACGAAAAGATGCATGCACATGCTTAAAACGCGCTTTGGCACAAATCCATGTGCGGATGTTAAAAAGAGCAGCATCGGCATGCTTTTCACGTCGTTTGGTAGAAATCCACACGCGCGTTCTGCCAAAAGCACCATTTGCATGCCTATCGTGTGGTTTTGCAGAAAACTGCGTCCGCGTCTACCAAAAGATGCATGCGCATGCTTAAAACGCGTTTTGGCACAAATCCATGTGCGGGTGCTAAAAAGAGCAGCATCGGCATGCTTTTCACGTCGTTTGGTAGAAATCCACGCGCGCGTTCTGCCAAAAGCACCATTTGCATGCATATCGTGTGGTTTTGCAGAAAACTGCGTCCGCGTCTACCAAAAGATGCATGCGCATGCTTAAAACGCGCTTTGGCACAAATCCATGTGCGGATGTTAAAAAGAGCAGCATCGGCATGCTTTTCACGTCGTTTGGTAGAAATCCACGCGCGCGTTCTGCCAAAAGCACCATTTGCATGCATATCGTGTGGTTTTGCAGAAAACTGCGTCCGCGTCTACCAAAAGATGCATGCTCATGCTTAAAACGCGTTTTGGCACAAATCCATGTGCGGGTGCTAAAAAGAGCAGCATCGGCATGCTTTTCACGTCGTTTGGTAGAAATGCACACGCGCGTTCTGCCAAAAGCACCATTTGCATGCATATCGTGTGGTTTTGCAGAAAACTGCGTCCGCGTCTACCAAAAGATGCATGCGCATGCTTAAAACGCACTTTGGCACAAATCCATGTGCGGGTGCTAAAAAGAGCAGCATCGGCATGCTTTTCACGTCGTTTGGTAGAAATCCACGCGCGCGTTCTGCCAAAAGCACCATTTGCATGCCTATCGTGTGGTTTTGCAGAAAACTGAGTCCGCGTCTACCAAAAGATGCATGCGCATGCTTAAAACGCGTTTTGGCACAAATCCATGTGCGGGTGCTAAAAAGAGCAGCATCGGCATGCTTTTCACGTCGTTTGGTAGAAATCCACACGCGCGTTCTGCCAAAAGCACCATTTGCATGCCTATCGTGTGGTTTTGCAGAAAACTGCGTCTACCAAAAGATGCATGCGCATGCTTAAAACGCGTTTTGGCACAAATCCATGTGCGGATGTTAAAAAGAGCAGCATCGGCATGCTTTTCACGTCGTTTGGTAGATATCCACGCGCGCGTTCTGCCAAAAGCACCATTTGCATGCATATCGTGTGGTTTTGCAGAAAACTGCGTCCGCGTCTACAAAAGATGCATGTGCATGCTAAAAACGCGTTTTGGCACAAATCCATGTGCGGATGTTAAAAAGAGCAGCATCGGCATGCTTTTCACGTCGTTTGGTAGAAATCCACGCGCGCGTTTGCCAAAAGCACCATTTGCATGCATATCGTGTGGTTTTGCAGAAAACTGCGTCCGCGTCTACCAAAAGATGCATGCGCATGCTTAAAACGCGTTTTGGCACAAATCCATGTGCGGGTGCTAAAAAGAGCAGCATCGGCATGCTTTTCACGTCGTTTGGTAGAAATCCACACGCGCGTTCTGCCAAAAGCACCATTTGCATGCCTATCGTGTGGTTTTGCAGAAAACTGCGTCCGCGTCTACCAAAAGATGCATGCGCATGCTTAAAACGCGCTTTGGCACAAATCCATGTGCGGGTGCTAAAAAGAGCAGCATCGGCATGCTTTTCACGTCGTTTGGTAGAAATCCACACGCGCGTTCTGCCAAAAGCACCATTTGCATGCATATCGTGTGGTTTTGCAGAAAACTGCGTCCGCGTCTACCAAAAGATGCATGCGCATGCTTAAAACGCGTTTTGGCACAAATCCATGTGCGGGTGCTAAAAAGAGCAGCATCGGCATGCTTTTCACGTCGTTTGGTAGAAATCCACACGCGTTCTGCCAAAAGCACCATTTGCATGCATATCGTGTGGTTTTGCAGAAAACTGCGTCCGCGTCTACCAAAAGATGCATGTGCATGCTAAAAACGCGTTTTGGCACAAATCCATGTGCGGGTGCTAAAAAGAGCAGCATCGGCATGCTTTTCACGTCGTTTGGTAGAAATCCACGCGCGCGTTCTGCCAAAAGCACCATTTGCATGCCTATCGTGTGGTTTTGCAGAAAACTGCGTCCGCGTCTACCAAAAGATGCATGCGCATGCTTAAAACGCGTTTTGGCACAAATCCATGTGCGGATGTTAAAAAGAGCAGCATCGGCATGCTTTTCACGTCGTTTGGTAGAAATCCACGCGCGCGTTCTGCCAAAAGCACCATTTGCATGCATATCGTGTGGTTTTGCAGAAAACTGCGTCCGCGTCTACCAAAAGATGCATGCGCATGCTTAAAAACGCGTTTTGGCACAAATCCATGTGCGGGTGCTAAAAAGAGCAGCATCGGCATGCTTTTCACGTCGTTTGGTAGAAATCCACACGCGCGTTTCTGCCAAAAGCACCATTTGCATGCCTATCGTGTGGTTTTGCAGAAAACTGCGTCCGCGTCTACCAAAAGATGCATGCGCATGCTTAAAACGCGCTTTGGCACAAATCCATGTGCGGATGTTAAAAAGAGCAGCATCGGCATGCTTTTCACGTCGTTTGGTAGAAATCCACGCGCGCGTTCTGCCAAAAGCACCATTTGCATGCATATCGTGTGGTTTTGCAGAAAACTGCGTCCGCGTCTACCAAAAGATGCATGCGCATGCTTAAAACGCGTTTTGGCACAAATCCATGTGCGGGTGCTAAAAAGAGCAGCATCGGCATGCTTTTCACGTCGTTTGGTAGAAATCCACGCGCGCGTTCTGCCAAAAGCACCATTTGCATGCATATCGTGTGGTTTTGCAGAAAACTGCGTCCGCGTCTACCAAAAGATGCATGCGCATGCTTAAAACGCGTTTTGGCACAAATCCATGTGCGGGTGCTAAAAAGAGCAGCATCGGCATGCTTTTCACGTCGTTTGGTAGAAATCCACACGCGCGTTCTGCCAAAAGCACCATTTGCATGCCTATCGTGTGGTTTTGCAGAAAACTGCGTCCGCGTCTACCAAAAGATGCATGCGCATGCTTAAAACGCGCTTTGGCACAAATCCATGTGCGGATGTTAAAAAGAGCAGCATCGGCATGCTTTTCACGTCGTTTGGTAGAAATCCACACGCGCGTTCTGCCAAAAGCACCATTTGCATGCATATCGTGTGGTTTTGCAGAAAACTGCGTCCGCGTCTACCAAAAGATGCATGCGCATGTTTAAAACGCGCTTTGGCACAAATCCATGTGCGGATGTTAAAAAGAGCAGCATCGGCATGCTTTTCACGTCGTTTGGTAGAAATCCACGCGCGCGTTCTGCCAAAAGCACCATTTGCATGCATATCGTGTGGTTTTGCAGAAAACTGCGTCCGCGTCTACCAAAAGATGCATGCGCGTGCTTAAAACGCGTTTTGGCACAAATCCATGTGCGGGTGCTAAAAAGAGCAGCATCGGCATGCTTTTTCACGTCGTTTGGTAGAAATCCACACGCGCGTTCTGCCAAAAGCACCATTTGCATGCATATCGTGTGGTTTTGCAGAAAACTGCGTCCGCGTCTACCAAAAGATGCATGCGCATGCTTAAAAACGCGTTTTGGCACATATCCATGTGCGGGTGCTAAAAGAGCAGCATCGGCATGCTTTTCACGTCGTTTGGTAGAAATCCACACGCGCGTTCTGCCAAAAGCACCATTTGCATGCATATCGTGTGGTTTTGCAGAAAACTGCGTCCGCGTCTACCAAAAGATGCATGCGCATGCTTAAAACGCGCTTTGGCACAAATCCATGTGCGGGTGCTAAAAAGAGCAGCATCGCCATGCTTTTCACGTCGTTTGGTAGAAATCCACACGCGCGTTCTGCCAAAAGCACCATTTGCATGCCTATCGTGTGGTTTTGCAGAAAACTGCGTCCGCGTCTACCAAAACATGCATGCGCATGCTTAAAACGCGTTTTGGCACAAATCCATGTGCGGGTGCTAAAAAGAGCAGCATCGGCATGCTTTTCACGTCGTTTGGTAGAAATCCACACGCGCGTTCTGCCAAAAGCACCATTTGCATGCATATCGTGTGGTTTTGCAGAAAACTGCGTCCGCGTCTACCAAAAGATGCATGTGCATGCTAAAAACGCGTTTTGGCACAAATCCATGTGCGGGTGCTAAAAAGAGCAGCATCGGCATGCTTTTCACGTCGTTTGGTAGAAATCCATGCGCGCGTTCTGCCAAAAGCACCATTTGCATGCCTATCGTGTGGTTTTGCAGAAAACTGCGTCCGCGTCTACCAAAAGATGCATGCGCATGCTTAAAACGCGTTTTGGCACAAATCCATGTGCGGATGTTAAAAAGAGCAGCATCGGCATGCTTTTCACGTCGTTTGGTAGAAATCCACGCGCGCGTTTCTGCCAAAAGCACCATTTGCATGCATATCGTGTGGTTTTGCAGAAAACTGCGTCCGCGTCTACCAAAAGATGCATGCGCATGCTTAAAACGCGTTTTGGCACAAATCCATGTGCGGGTGCTAAAAAGAGCAGCATCGGCATGCTTTTCACGTCGTTTGGTAGAAATCCACACGCGCGTTCTGCAAAAAGCACCATTTGCATGCCTATCGTGTGGTTTTGCAGAAAACTGCGTCCGCGTCTACCAAAAGATGCATGCGCATGCTTAAAACGCGCTTTGGCACAAATCCATGTGCGGATGTTAAAAAGAGCAGCATCGGCATGCTTTTCACGTCGTTTGGTAGAAATCCACGCGCGCGTTCTGCCAAAAGCACCATTTGCATGCATATCGTGTGGTTTTGCAGAAAACTGCGTCCGCGTCTACCAAAAGATGCATGCGCATGCTTAAAACGCGTTTTGGCACAAATCCATGTGCGGGTGCTAAAAAGAGCAGCATCGGCATGCATTTCACGTCGTTTGGTAGAAATCCACACGCGCGTTCTGCCAAAAGCACCATTTGCATGCCTATCGTGTGGTTTTGCAGAAAACTGCGTCCGCGTCTACCAAAAGATGCATGCGCATGCTTAAAACGCGCTTTGGCACAAATCCATGTGCGGATGTTAAAAAGAGCAGCATCGGCATGCTTTTCACGTCGTTTGGTAGAAATCCACACGCGCGTTCTGCCAAAAGCACCATTTGCATGCATATCGTGTGGTTTTGCAGAAAACTGCGTCCGCGTCTACCAAAAGATGCATGTGCATGCTAAAAACGCGTTTTGGCACAAATCCATGTGCGGATGTTAAAAAGAGCAGCATCGGCATGCTTTTCACGTCGTTTGGTAGAAATCCACACGCGCGTTCTGCCAAAAGCACCATTTGCATGCATATCGTGTGGTTTTGCAGAAAACTGCGTCCGCGTCTACCAAAAGATGCATGCGCATGCTTAAAACGCGCTTTGGCACAAATCCATGTGCGGGTGCTAAAAAGAGCAGCATCGGCATGCTTTTCACGTCGTTTGGTAGAAATCCACACGCGCGTTCTGCCAAAAGCACCATTTGCATGCCTATCGTGTGGTTTTGCAGAAAACTGCGTCCGCGTCTACCAAAACATGCATGCGCATGCTTAAAACGCGTTTTGGCACAAATCCATGTGCGGGTGCTAAAAAGAGCAGCATCGGCATGCTTTTCACGTCGTTTGGTAGAAATCCACACGCGCGTTCTGCCAAAAGCACCATTTGCATGCATATCGTGTGGTTTTGCAGAAAACTGCGTCCGCGTCTACCAAAAGATGCATGTGCATGCTAAAAACGCGTTTTGGCACAAATCCATGTGCGGGTGCTAAAAAGAGCAGCATCGGCATGCTTTTCACGTCGTTTGGTAGAAATCCATGCGCGCGTTCTGCCAAAAGCACCATTTGCATGCCTATCGTGTGGTTTTGCAGAAAACTGCGTCCGCGTCTACCAAAAGATGCATGCGCATGCTTAAAACGCGTTTTGGCACAAATCCATGTGCGGATGTTAAAAAGAGCAGCATCGGCATGCTTTTCACGTCGTTTGGTAGAAATCCACGCGCGCGTTCTGCCAAAAGCACCATTTGCATGCATATCGTGTGGTTTTGCAGAAAACTGCGTCCGCGTCTACCAAAAGATGCATGCGCATGCTTAAAACGCGTTTTGGCACAAATCCATGTGCGGGTGCTAAAAAGAGCAGCATCGGCATGCTTTTCACGTCGTTTGGTAGAAATCCACACGCGCGTTCTGCAAAAAGCACCATTTGCATGCCTATCGTGTGGTTTTGCAGAAAACTGCGTCCGCGTCTACCAAAAGATGCATGCGCATGCTTAAAACGCGCTTTGGCACAAATCCATGTGCGGATGTTAAAAAGAGCAGCATCGGCATGCTTTTCACGTCGTTTGGTAGAAATCCACGCGCGCGTTCTGCCAAAAGCACCATTTGCATGCATATCGTGTGGTTTTGCAGAAAACTGCGTCCGCGTCTACCAAAAGATGCATGTGCATGCTAAAAACGCGTTTTGGCACAAATCCATGTGCGGATGTTAAAAAGAGCAGCATCGGCATGCTTTTCACGTCGTTTGGTAGAAATCCACGCGCGCGTTCTGCCAAAAGCACCATTTGCATGCATATCGTGTGGTTTTGCAGAAAACTGCGTCCGCGTCTACCAAAAGATGCATGCGCATGCTTAAAACGCGTTTTGGCACAAATCCATGTGCGGATGTTAAAAAGAGCAGCATCGGCATGCTTTTCACGTCGTTTGGTAGAAATCCACACGCGCGTTCTGCCAAAAGCACCATTTGCATGCATATCGTGTAGTTTTGCAGAAAACTGCGTCCGCGTCTACCAAAAGATGCATGCGCATGCTAAAAACGCGTTTTGGCACAAATCCATGTGCGGATGTTAAAAAGAGCAGCATCGGCATGCTTTTCACGTCGTTTGGTAGAAATCCACACGCGCGTTCTGCCAAAAGCACCATTTGCATGCCTATCGTGTGGTTTTGCAGAAAACTGCGTCCGCGTCTACCAAAAGATGCATGCGCATGCTTAAAACGCGTTTTGGCACAAATCCATGTGCGGATGTTAAAAAGAGCAGCATCGGCATGCTTTTCACGTCGTTTGGTAGAAATCCACGCGCGCGTTCTGCCAAAAGCACCATTTGCATGCATATCGTGTGGTTTTGCAGAAAACTGCGTCCGCGTCTACCAAAAGATGCATGCGCATGCTTAAAACGCGTTTTGGCACAAATCCATGTGCGGGTGCTAAAAAGAGCAGCATCGGCATGCTTTTCACGTCGTTTGGTAGAAATCCACACGCGCGTTCTGCAAAAAGCACCATTTGCATGCCTATCGTGTGGTTTTGCAGAAAACTGCGTCCGCGTCTACCAAAAGATGCATGCGCATGCTTAAAACGCGCTTTGGCACAAATCCATGTGCGGATGTTAAAAAGAGCAGCATCGGCATGCTTTTCACGTCGTTTGGTAGAAATCCACACGCGCGTTCTGCCAAAAGCACCATTTGCATGCATATCGTGTGGTTTTGCAGAAAACTGCGTCCGCGTCTACCAAAAGATGCATGCGCATGCTTAAAACGCGTTTTGGCACATATCCATGTGCGGGTGCTAAAAAGAGCAGCATCGGCATGCTTTTCACGTCGTTTGGTAGAAATCCACACGCGCGTTCTGCCAAAAGCACCATTTGCATGCATATCGTGTGGTTTTGCAGAAAACTGCGTCCGCGTCTACCAAAAGATGCATGCGCATGCTTAAAACGCGCTTTGGCACAAATCCATGTGCGGGTGCTAAAAAGAGCAGCATCGGCATGCTTTTCACGTCGTTTGGTAGAAATCCACACGCGCGTTCTGCCAAAAGCACCATTTGCATGCCTATCGTGTGGTTTTGCAGAAAACTGCGTCCGCGTCTACCAAAACATGCATGCGCATGCTTAAAACGCGTTTTGGCACAAATCCATGTGCGGGTGCTAAAAAGAGCAGCATCGGCATGCTTTTCACGTCGTTTGGTAGAAATCCACACGCGCGTTCTGCCAAAAGCACCATTTGCATGCATATCGTGTGGTTTTGCAGAAAACTGCGTCCGCGTCTACCAAAAGATGCATGTGCATGCTAAAAACGCGTTTTGGCACAAATCCATGTGCGGGTGCTAAAAAGAGCAGCATCGGCATGCTTTTCACGTCGTTTGGTAGAAATCCATGCGCGCGTTCTGCCAAAAGCACCATTTGCATGCCTATCGTGTGGTTTTGCAGAAAACTGCGTCCGCGTCTACCAAAAGATGCATGCGCATGCTTAAAACGCGTTTTGGCACAAATCCATGTGCGGATGTTAAAAAGAGCAGCATCGGCATGCTTTTCACGTCGTTTGGTAGAAATCCACGCGCGCGTTCTGCCAAAAGCACCATTTGCATGCATATCGTGTGGTTTTGCAGAAAACTGCGTCCGCGTCTACCAAAAGATGCATGCGCATGCTTAAAACGCGTTTTGGCACAAATCCATGTGCGGGTGCTAAAAAGAGCAGCATCGGCATGCTTTTCACGTCGTTTGGTAGAAATCCACACGCGCGTTCTGCAAAAAGCACCATTTGCATGCCTATCGTGTGGTTTTGCAGAAAACTGCGTCCGCGTCTACCAAAAGATGCATGCGCATGCTTAAAACGCGCTTTGGCACAAATCCATGTGCGGATGTTAAAAAGAGCAGCATCGGCATGCTTTTCACGTCGTTTGGTAGAAATCCACACGCGCGTTCTGCCAAAAGCACCATTTGCATGCATATCGTGTGGTTTTGCAGAAAACTGCGTCCGCGTCTACCAAAAGATGCATGTGCATGCTAAAAACGCGTTTTGGCACAAATCCATGTGCGGATGTTAAAAAGAGCAGCATCGGCATGCTTTTCACGTCGTTTGGTAGAAATCCACACGCGCGTTCTGCCAAAAGCACCATTTTCATGCATATCGTGTGGTTTTGCAGAAAACTGCGTCCGCGTCTACCAAAAGATGCATGCGCATGCTAAAAACGCGTTTTGGCACAAATCCATGTGCGGGTGCTAAAAAGAGCAGCATCGGCATGCTTTTCACGTCGTTTGGTAGAAATCCACGCGCGCGTTCTGCCAAAAGCACCATTTGCATGCCTATCGTGTGGTTTTGCAGAAAACTGCGTCCGCGTCTACCAAAAGATGCATGCGCATGCTTAAAACGCGTTTTGGCACAAATCCATGTGCGGATGTTAAAAAGAGCAGCATCGGCATGCTTTTCACGTCGTTTGGTAGAAATCCACGCGCGCGTTCTGCCAAAAGCACCATTTGCATGCATATCGTGTGGTTTTGCAGAAAACTGCGTCCGCGTCTACCAAAAGATGCATGCGCATGCTTAAAACGCGTTTTGGCACAAATCCATGTGCGGATGTTAAAAAGAGCAGCATCGGCATGCTTTTCACGTCGTTTGGTAGAAATCCACACGCGCGTTCTGCCAAAAGCACCATTTTCATGCATATCGTGTGGTTTTGCAGAAAACTGCGTCCGCGTCTACCAAAAGATGCATGTGCATGCTAAAAACGCGTTTTGGCACAAATCCATGTGCGGGTGCTAAAAAGAGCAGCATCGGCATGCTTTTCACGTCGTTTGGTAGAAATCCACGCGCGCGTTCTGCCAAAAGCACCATTTGCATGCCTATCGTGTGGTTTTGCAGAAAACTGCGTCCGCGTCTACCAAAAGATGCATGCGCATGCTTAAAACGCGTTTTGGCACAAATCCATGTGCGGATGTTAAAAAGAGCAGCATCGGCATGCTTTTCACGTCGTTTGGTAGAAATCCACGCGCGCGTTCTGCCAAAAGCACCATTTGCATGCATATCGTGTGGTTTTGCAGAAAACTGCGTCCGCGTCTACCAAAAGATGCATGCGCATGCTTAAAACGCGTTTTGGCACAAATCCATGTGCGGGTGCTAAAAAGAGCAGCATCGGCATGCTTTTCACGTCGTTTGGTAGAAATCCACACGCGCGTTCTGCCAAAAGCACCATTTGCATGCCTATCGTGTGGTTTTGCAGAAAACTGCGTCCGCGTCTACCAAAAGATGCATGCGCATGCTTAAAACGCGCTTTGGCACAAATCCATGTGCGGATGTTAAAAAGAGCAGCATCGGCATGCTTTTCACGTCGTTTGGTAGAAATCCACGCGCGCGTTCTGCCAAAAGCACCATTTGCATGCATATCGTGTGGTTTTGCAGAAAACTGCGTCCGCGTCTACCAAAAGATGCATGCGCATGCTTAAAACGCGTTTTGGCACAAATCCATGTGCGGGTGCTAAAAAGAGCAGCATCGGCATGCTTTTCACGTCGTTTGGTAGAAATCCACACGCGCGTTCTGCCAAAAGCACCATTTGCATGCATATCGTGTGGTTTTGCAGAAAACTGCGTCCGCGTCTACCAAAAGATGCATGCGCATGCTTAAAACGCGCTTTGGCACAAATCCATGTGCGGGTGCTAAAAAGAGCAGCATCGGCATGCTTTTCACGTCGTTTGGTAGAAATCCACACGCGCGTTCTGCCAAAAGCACCATTTGCATGCCTATCGTGTGGTTTTGCAGAAAACTGCGTCCGCGTCTACCAAAAGATGCATGCGCATGCTTAAAACGCGTTTTGGCACAAATCCATGTGCGGGTGCTAAAAAGAGCAGCATCGGCATGCTTTTCACGTCGTTTGGTAGAAATCCACACGCGCGTTCTGCCAAAAGCACCATTTGCATGCATATCGTGTGGTTTTGCAGAAAACTGCGTCCGCGTCTACCAAAAGATGCATGTGCATGCTAAAAACGCGTTTTGGCACAAATCCATGTGCGGGTGCTAAAAAGAGCAGCATCGGCATGCTTTTCACGTCGTTTGGTAGAAATCCATGCGCGCGTTCTGCCAAAAGCACCATTTGCATGCCTATCGTGTGGTTTTGCAGAAAACTGCGTCCGCGTCTACCAAAAGATGCATGCGCATGCTTAAAACGCGTTTTGGCACAAATCCATGTGCGGATGTTAAAAAGAGCAGCATCGGCATGCTTTTCACGTCGTTTGGTAGAAATCCACGCGCGCGTTCTGCCAAAAGCACCATTTGCATGCATATCGTGTGGTTTTGCAGAAAACTGCGTCCGCGTCTACCAAAAGATGCATGCGCATGCTTAAAACGCGTTTTGGCACAAATCCATGTGCGGGTGCTAAAAAGAGCAGCATCGGCATGCTTTTCACGTCGTTTGGTAGAAATCCACACGCGCGTTCTGCAAAAAGCACCATTTGCATGCCTATCGTGTGGTTTTGCAGAAAACTGCGTCCGCGTCTACCAAAAGATGCATGCGCATGCTTAAAACGCGCTTTGGCACAAATCCATGTTCGGATGTTAAAAAGAGCAGCATCGGCATGCTTTTCACGTCGTTTGGTAGAAATCCACGCGCGCGTTCTGCCAAAAGCACCATTTGCATGCATAACGTGTGGTTTTGCAGAAAACTGCGTCCGCGTCTACCAAAAGATGCATGCGCATGCTTAAAACGCGTTTTGGCACAAATCCATGTGCGGGTGCTAAAAAGAGCAGCATCGGCATGCTTTTCACGTCGTTTGGTAGAAATCCACACGCGCGTTCTGCCAAAAGCACCATTTGCATGCCTATCGTGTGGTTTTGCAGAAAACTGCGTCCGCGTCTACCAAAAGATGCATGCGCATGCTTAAAACGCGCTTTGGCACAAATCCATGTGCGGATGTTAAAAAGAGCAGCATCGGCATGCTTTTCACGTCGTTTGGTAGAAATCCACACGCGCGTTCTGCCAAAAGCACCATTTGCATGCATATCGTGTGGTTTTGCAGAAAACTGCGTCCGCGTCTACCAAAAGATGCATGCGCATGCTAAAAACGCGTTTTGGCACAAATCCATGTGCGGATGTTAAAAAGAGCAGCATCGGCATGCTTTTCACGTCGTTTGGTAGAAATCCACACGCGCGTTCTGCCAAAAGCACCATTTGCATGCATATCGTGTGGTTTTGCAGAAAACTGCGTCCGCGTCTACCAAAAGATGCATGTGCATGCTAAAAACGCGTTTTGGCACAAATCCATGTGCGGATGTTAAAAAGAGAAGCATCGGCATGCTTTTCACGTCGTTTGGTAGAAATCCACACGCGCGTTCTGCCAAAAGCACCATTTGCATGCATATCGTGTGGTTTTGCAGAAAACTGCGTCCGCGTCTACCAAAAGATGCATGTGCATGCTAAAAACGCGTTTTGGCACAAATCCATGTGCGGATGTTAAAAAGAGCAGCATCGGCATGCTTTTCACGTCGTTTGGTAGAAATCCACACGCGCGTTCTGCCAAAAGCACCATTTGCATGCATATCGTGTGGTTTTGCAGAAAACTGCGTCCGCGTCTACCAAAAGATGCATGTGCATGCTAAAAACGCGTTTTGGCACAAATCCATGTGCGGATGTTAAAAAGAGCAGCATCGGCATGCTTTTCACGTCGTTTGGTAGAAATCCACACGCGCGTTCTGCCAAAAGCACCATTTGCATGCATATCGTGTGGTTTTGCAGAAAACTGCGTCCGCGTCTACCAAAAGATGCATGTGCATGCTAAAAACGCGTTTTGGCACAAATCCATGTGCGGATGTTAAAAAGAGCAGCATCGGCATGCTTTTCACGTCGTTTGGTAGAAATCCACGCGCGCGTTCTGCCAAAAGCACCATTTGCATGCATATCGTGTGGTTTTGCAGAAAACTGCGTCCGCGTCTACCAAAAGATGCATGCGCATGCTTAAAACGCGTTTTGGCACAAATCCATGTGCGGGTGCTAAAAAGAGCAGCATCGGCATGCTTTTCACGTCGTTTGGTAGAAATCCACACGCGCGTTCTGCCAAAAGCACCATTTGCATGCCTATCGTGTGGTTTTGCAGAAAACTGCGTCCGCGTCTACCAAAAGATGCATGCGCATGCTTAAAACGCGCTTTGGCACAAATCCATGTGCGGGTGCTAAAAAGAGCAGCATCGGCATGCTTTTCACGTCGTTTGGTAGAAATCCACACGCGCGTTCTGCCAAAAGCACCATTTGCATGCATATCGTGTGGTTTTGCAGAAAACTGCGTCCGCGTCTACCAAAAGATGCATGTGCATGCTAAAAACGCGTTTTGGCACAAATCCATGTGCGGGTGCTAAAAAGAGCAGCATCGGCATGCTTTTCACGTCGTTTGGTAGAAATCCACACGCGCGTTCTGCCAAAAGCACCATTTGCATTCCTATCGTGTGGTTTTGCAGAAAACTGCGTCCGCGTCTACCAAAAGATGCATGCACATGCTTAAAACGCGCTTTGGCACAAATCCATGTGCGGATGTTAAAAAGAGCAGCATCGGCATGCTTTTCACGTCGTTTGGTAGAAATCCACACGCGCGTTCTGCCAAAAGCACCATTTGCATGCCTATCGTGTGGTTTTGCAGAAAACTGCGTCCGCGTCTACCAAAAGATGCATGCGCATACTTAAAACGCGTTTTGGCACAAATCCATGTGCGGGTGCTAAAAAGAGCAGCATCGGCATGCTTTTCACGTCGTTTGGTAGAAATCCACGCGCGCGTTCTGCCAAAAGCACCATTTGCATGCATATCGTGTGGTTTTGCAGAAAACTGCGTCCGCGTCTACCAAAAGATGCATGCGCATGCTTAAAACGCGCTTTGGCACAAATCCATGTGCGGATGTTAAAAAGAGCAGCATCGGCATGCTTTTCACGTCGTTTGGTAGAAATCCACGCGCGCGTTCTGCCAAAAGCACCATTTGCATGCATATCGTGTGGTTTTGCAGAAAACTGCGTCCGCGTCTACCAAAAGATGCATGCTCATGCTTAAAACGCGTTTTGGCACAAATCCATGTGCGGGTGCTAAAAAGAGCAGCATCGGCATGCTTTTCACGTCGTTTGGTAGAAATGCACACGCGCGTTCTGCCAAAAGCACCATTTGCATGCATATCGTGTGGTTTTGCAGAAAACTGCGTCCGCGTCTACCAAAAGATGCATGCGCATGCTTAAAACGCACTTTGGCACAAATCCATGTGCGGGTGCTAAAAAGAGCAGCATCGGCATGCTTTTCACGTCGTTTGGTAGAAATCCACGCGCGCGTTCTGCCAAAAGCACCATTTGCATGCCTATCGTGTGGTTTTGCAGAAAACTGAGTCCGCGTCTACCAAAAGATGCATGCGCATGCTTAAAACGCGTTTTGGCACAAATCCATGTGCGGGTGCTAAAAAGAGCAGCATCGGCATGCTTTTCACGTCGTTTGGTAGAAATCCACACGCGCGTTCTGCCAAAAGCACCATTTGCATGCCTATCGTGTGGTTTTGCAGAAAACTGCGTCTACCAAAAGATGCATGCGCATGCTTAAAACGCGTTTTGGCACAAATCCATGTGCGGATGTTAAAAAGAGCAGCATCGGCATGCTTTTCACGTCGTTTGGTAGAAATCCACGCGCGCGTTCTGCCAAAAGCACCATTTGCATGCATATCGTGTGGTTTTGCAGAAAACTGCGTCCGCGTCTACCAAAAGATGCATGTGCATGCTAAAAACGCGTTTTGGCACAAATCCATGTGCGGATGTTAAAAAGAGCAGCATCGGCATGCTTTTCACGTCGTTTGGTAGAAATCCACGCGCGCGTTCTGCCAAAAGCACCATTTGCATGCATATCGTGTGGTTTTGCAGAAAACTGCGTCCGCGTCTACCAAAAGATGCATGCGCATGCTTAAAACGCGTTTTGGCACAAATCCATGTGCGGGTGCTAAAAAGAGCAGCATCGGCATGCTTTTCACGTCGTTTGGTAGAAATCCACACGCGCGTTCTGCCAAAAGCACCATTTGCATGCCTATCGTGTGGTTTTGCAGAAAACTGCGTCCGCGTCTACCAAAAGATGCATGCGCATGCTTAAAACGCGCTTTGGCACAAATCCATGTGCGGGTGCTAAAAAGAGCAGCATCGGCATGCTTTTCACGTCGTTTGGTAGAAATCCACACGCGCGTTCTGCCAAAAGCACCATTTGCATGCATATCGTGTGGTTTTGCAGAAAACTGCGTCCGCGTCTACCAAAAGATGCATGCGCATGCTTAAAACGCGTTTTGGCACAAATCCATGTGCGGGTGCTAAAAAGAGCAGCATCGGCATGCTTTTCACGTCGTTTGGTAGAAATCCACACGCGTTCTGCCAAAAGCACCATTTGCATGCATATCGTGTGGTTTTGCAGAAAACTGCGTCCGCGTCTACCAAAAGATGCATGTGCATGCTAAAAACGCGTTTTGGCACAAATCCATGTGCGGGTGCTAAAAAGAGCAGCATCGGCATGCTTTTCACGTCGTTTGGTAGAAATCCACGCGCGCGTTCTGCCAAAAGCACCATTTGCATGCCTATCGTGTGGTTTTGCAGAAAACTGCGTCCGCGTCTACCAAAAGATGCATGCGCATGCTTAAAACGCGTTTTGGCACAAATCCATGTGCGGATGTTAAAAAGAGCAGCATCGGCATGCTTTTCACGTCGTTTGGTAGAAATCCACGCGCGCGTTCTGCCAAAAGCACCATTTGCATGCATATCGTGTGGTTTTGCAGAAAACTGCGTCCGCGTCTACCAAAAGATGCATGCGCATGCTTAAAACGCGTTTTGGCACAAATCCATGTGCGGGTGCTAAAAAGAGCAGCATCGGCATGCTTTTCACGTCGTTTGGTAGAAATCCACACGCGCGTTCTGCCAAAAGCACCATTTGCATGCCTATCGTGTGGTTTTGCAGAAAACTGCGTCCGCGTCTACCAAAAGATGCATGCGCATGCTTAAAACGCGCTTTGGCACAAATCCATGTGCGGATGTTAAAAAGAGCAGCATCGGCATGCTTTTCACGTCGTTTGGTAGAAATCCACGCGCGCGTTCTGCCAAAAGCACCATTTGCATGCATATCGTGTGGTTTTGCAGAAAACTGCGTCCGCGTCTACCAAAAGATGCATGCGCATGCTTAAAACGCGTTTTGGCACAAATCCATGTGCGGGTGCTAAAAAGAGCAGCATCGGCATGCTTTTCACGTCGTTTGGTAGAAATCCACGCGCGCGTTCTGCCAAAAGCACCATTTGCATGCATATCGTGTGGTTTTGCAGAAAACTGCGTCCGCGTCTACCAAAAGATGCATGCGCATGCTTAAAACGCGTTTTGGCACAAATCCATGTGCGGGTGCTAAAAAGAGCAGCATCGGCATGCTTTTCACGTCGTTTGGTAGAAATCCACACGCGCGTTCTGCCAAAAGCACCATTTGCATGCCTATCGTGTGGTTTTGCAGAAAACTGCGTCCGCGTCTACCAAAAGATGCATGCGCATGCTTAAAACGCGCTTTGGCACAAATCCATGTGCGGATGTTAAAAAGAGCAGCATCGGCATGCTTTTAACGTCGTTTGGTAGAAATCCACACGCGCGTTCTGCCAAAAGCACCATTTGCATGCATATCGTGTGGTTTTGCAGAAAACTGCGTCCGCGTCTACCAAAAGATGCATGCGCATGCTTAAAACGCGCTTTGGCACAAATCCATGTGCGGATGTTAAAAAGAGCAGCATCGGCATGCTTTTCACGTCGTTTGGTAGAAATCCACGCGCGCGTTCTGCCAAAAGCACCATTTGCATGCATATCGTGTGGTTTTGCAGAAAACTGCGTCCGCGTCTACCAAAAGATGCATGCGCATGCTTAAAACGCGTTTTGGCACAAATCCATGTGCGGGTGCTAAAAAGAGCAGCATCGGCATGCTTTTCACGTCGTTTGGTAGAAATCCACACGCGCGTTCTGCCAAAAGCACCATTTGCATGCATATCGTGTGGTTTTGCAGAAAACTGCGTCTACCAAAAGATGCATGCGCATGCTTAAAACGCGTTTTGGCACAAATCCATGTGCGGATGTTAAAAAGAGCAGCATCGGCATGCTTTTCACGTCGTTTGGTAGAAATCCACGCGCGCGTTCTGCCAAAAGCACCATTTGCATGCATATCGTGTGGTTTTGCAGAAAACTGCGTCCGCGTCTACCAAAAGATGCATGCGCATGCTTAAAACGCGTTTTGGCACAAATCCATGTGCGGGTGCTAAAAAGAGCAGCATCGGCATGCTTTTCACGTCGTTTGGTAGAAATCCACACGCGCGTTCTGCCAAAAGCACCATTTGCATGCATATCGTGTGGTTTTGCAGAAAACTGCGTCTACCAAAAGATGCATGCGCATGCTTAAAACGCGTTTTGGCACAAATCCATGTGCGGATGTTAAAAAGAGCAGCATCGGCATGCTTTTCACGTCGTTTGGTAGAAATCCACGCGCGCGTTCTGCCAAAAGCACCATTTGCATGCATATCGTGTGGTTTTGCAGAAAACTGCGTCCGCGTCTACCAAAAGATGCATGCGCATGCTTAAAACGCGTTTTGGCACAAATCCATGTGCGGGTGCTAAAAAGAGCAGCATCGGCATGCTTTTCACGTCGTTTGGTAGAAATCCACACGCGCGTTCTGCCAAAAGCACCATTTGCATGCCTATCGTGTGGTTTTGCAGAAAACTGCGTCCGCGTCTACCAAAAGATGCATGCGCATGCTTAAAACGCGCTTTGGCACAAATCCATGTGCGGGTGCTAAAAAGAGCAGCATCGGCATGCTTTTCACGTCGTTTGGTAGAAATCCACGCGCGCGTTCTGCCAAAAGCACCATTTGCATGCCTATCGTGTGGTTTTGCAGAAAACTGCGTCCGCGTCTACCAAAAGATGCATGCGCATGCTTAAAACGCGTTTTGGCACAAATCCATGTGCGGATGTTAAAAAGAGCAGCATCGGCATGCTTTTCACGTCGTTTGGTAGAAATCCACGCGCGCGTTCTGCCAAAAGCACCATTTGCATGCATATCGTGTGGTTTTGCAGAAAACTGCGTCCGCGTCTACCAAAAGATGCATGCGCATGCTTAAAACGCGTTTTGGCACAAATCCATGTGCGGGTGCTAAAAAGAGCAGCATCGGCATGCTTTTCACGTCGTTTGGTAGAAATCCACACGCGCGTTCTGCCAAAAGCACCATTTGCATGCCTATCGTGTGGTTTTGCAGAAAACTGCGTCCGCGTCTACCAAAAGATGCATGCGCATGCTTAAAACGCGCTTTGGCACAAATCCATGTGCGGATGTTAAAAAGAGCAGCATCGGCATGCTTTTCACGTCGTTTGGTAGAAATCCACGCGCGCGTTCTGCCAAAAGCACCATTTGCATGCATATCGTGTGGTTTTGCAGAAAACTGCGTCCGCGTCTACCAAAAGATGCATGCGCATGCTTAAAACGCGTTTTGGCACAAATCCATGTGCGGGTGCTAAAAAGAGCAGCATCGGCATGCTTTTCACGTCGTTTGGTAGAAATCCACACGCGCGTTCTGCCAAAAGCACCATTTGCATGCATATCGTGTGGTTTTGCAGAAAACTGCGTCCGCGTCTACCAAAAGATGCATGCGCATGCTTAAAACGCGCTTTGGCACAAATCCATGTGCGGGTGCTAAAAAGAGCAGCATCGGCATGCTTTTCACGTCGTTTGGTAGAAATCCACACGCGCGTTCTGCCAAAAGCACCATTTGCATGCCTATCGTGTGGTTTTGCAGAAAACTGCGTCCGCGTCTACCAAAAGATGCATGCGCATGCTTAAAACGCGTTTTGGCACAAATCCATGTGCGGGTGCTAAAAAGAGCAGCATCGGCATGCTTTTCACGTCGTTTGGTAGAAATCCACACGCGCGTTCTGCCAAAAGCACCATTTGCATGCCTATCGTGTGGTTTTGCAGAAAACTGCGTCTACCAAAAGATGCATGCGCATGCTTAAAACGCGTTTTGGCACAAATCCATGTGCGGATGTTAAAAAGAGCAGCATCGGCATGCTTTTCACGTCGTTTGGTAGAAATCCACGCGCGCGTTCTGCCAAAAGCACCATTTGCATGCATATCGTGTGGTTTTGCAGAAAACTGCGTCCGCGTCTACCAAAAGATGCATGTGCATGCTAAAAACGCGTTTTGGCACAAATCCATGTGCGGATGTTAAAAAGAGCAGCATCGGCATGCTTTTCACGTCGTTTGGTAGAAATCCACGCGCGCGTTCTGCCAAAAGCACCATTTGCATGCATATCGTGTGGTTTTGCAGAAAACTGCGTCCGCGTCTACCAAAAGATGCATGCGCATGCTTAAAACGCGTTTTGGCACAAATCCATGTGCGGGTGCTAAAAAGAGCAGCATCGGCATGCTTTTCACGTCGTTTGGTAGAAATCCACACGCGCGTTCTGCCAAAAGCACCATTTGCATGCCTATCGTGTGGTTTTGCAGAAAACTGCGTCCGCGTCTACCAAAAGATGCATGCGCATGCTTAAAACGCGCTTTGGCACAAATCCATGTGCGGGTGCTAAAAAGAGCAGCATCGGCATGCTTTTCACGTCGTTTGGTAGAAATCCACACGCGCGTTCTGCCAAAAGCACCATTTGCATGCATATCGTGTGGTTTTGCAGAAAACTGCGTCCGCGTCTACCAAAAGATGCATGCGCATGCTTAAAACGCGTTTTGGCACAAATCCATGTGCGGGTGCTAAAAAGAGCAGCATCGGCATGCTTTTCACGTCGTTTGGTAGAAATCCACACGCGTTCTGCCAAAAGCACCATTTGCATGCATATCGTGTGGTTTTGCAGAAAACTGCGTCCGCGTCTACCAAAAGATGCATGTGCATGCTAAAAACGCGTTTTGGCACAAATCCATGTGCGGGTGCTAAAAAGAGCAGCATCGGCATGCTTTTCACGTCGTTTGGTAGAAATCCACGCGCGCGTTCTGCCAAAAGCACCATTTGCATGCCTATCGTGTGGTTTTGCAGAAAACTGCGTCCGCGTCTACCAAAAGATGCATGCGCATGCTTAAAACGCGTTTTGGCACAAATCCATGTGCGGATGTTAAAAAGAGCAGCATCGGCATGCTTTTCACGTCGTTTGGTAGAAATCCACGCGCGCGTTCTGCCAAAAGCACCATTTGCATGCATATCGTGTGGTTTTGCAGAAAACTGCGTCCGCGTCTACCAAAAGATGCATGCGCATGCTTAAAACGCGTTTTGGCACAAATCCATGTGCGGGTGCTAAAAAGAGCAGCATCGGCATGCTTTTCACGTCGTTTGGTAGAAATCCACGCGCGCGTTCTGCCAAAAGCACCATTTGCATGCATATCGTGTGGTTTTGCAGAAAACTGCGTCCGCGTCTACCAAAAGATGCATGCGCATGCTTAAAACGCGTTTTGGCACAAATCCATGTGCGGGTGCTAAAAAGAGCAGCATCGGCATGCTTTTCACGTCGTTTGGTAGAAATCCACACGCGCGTTCTGCCAAAAGCACCATTTGCATGCCTATCGTGTGGTTTTGCAGAAAACTGCGTCCGCGTCTACCAAAAGATGCATGCGCATGCTTAAAACGCGCTTTGGCACAAATCCATGTGCGGATGTTAAAAAGAGCAGCATCGGCATGCTTTTCACGTCGTTTGGTAGAAATCCACACGCGCGTTCTGCCAAAAGCACCATTTGCATGCATATCGTGTGGTTTTGCAGAAAACTGCGTCCGCGTCTACCAAAAGATGCATGCGCATGCTTAAAACGCGCTTTGGCACAAATCCATGTGCGGATGTTAAAAAGAGCAGCATCGGCATGCTTTTCACGTCGTTTGGTAGAAATCCACGCGCGCGTTCTGCCAAAAGCACCATTTGCATGCATATCGTGTGGTTTTGCAGAAAACTGCGTCCGCGTCTACCAAAAGATGCATGCGCATGCTTAAAACGCGTTTTGGCACAAATCCATGTGCGGGTGCTAAAAAGAGCAGCATCGGCATGCTTTTCACGTCGTTTGGTAGAAATCCACACGCGCGTTCTGCCAAAAGCACCATTTGCATGCATATCGTGTGGTTTTGCAGAAAACTGCGTCTACCAAAAGATGCATGCGCATGCTTAAAACGCGTTTTGGCACAAATCCATGTGCGGATGTTAAAAAGAGCAGCATCGGCATGCTTTTCACGTCGTTTGGTAGAAATCCACGCGCGCGTTCTGCCAAAAGCACCATTTGCATGCATATCGTGTGGTTTTGCAGAAAACTGCGTCCGCGTCTACCAAAAGATGCATGCGCATGCTTAAAACGCGTTTTGGCACAAATCCATGTGCGGGTGCTAAAAAGAGCAGCATCGGCATGCTTTTCACGTCGTTTGGTAGAAATCCACACGCGCGTTCTGCCAAAAGCACCATTTGCATGCATATCGTGTGGTTTTGCAGAAAACTGCGTCTACCAAAAGATGCATGCGCATGCTTAAAACGCGTTTTGGCACAAATCCATGTGCGGATGTTAAAAAGAGCAGCATCGGCATGCTTTTCACGTCGTTTGGTAGAAATCCACGCGCGCGTTCTGCCAAAAGCACCATTTGCATGCATATCGTGTGGTTTTGCAGAAAACTGCGTCCGCGTCTACCAAAAGATGCATGCGCATGCTTAAAACGCGTTTTGGCACAAATCCATGTGCGGGTGCTAAAAAGAGCAGCATCGGCATGCTTTTCACGTCGTTTGGTAGAAATCCACACGCGCGTTCTGCCAAAAGCACCATTTGCATGCCTATCGTGTGGTTTTGCAGAAAACTGCGTCCGCGTCTACCAAAAGATGCATGCGCATGCTTAAAACGCGCTTTGGCACAAATCCATGTGCGGGTGCTAAAAAGAGCAGCATCGGCATGCTTTTCACGTCGTTTGGTAGAAATCCACGCGCGCGTTCTGCCAAAAGCACCATTTGCATGCCTATCGTGTGGTTTTGCAGAAAACTGCGTCCGCGTCTACCAAAAGATGCATGCGCATGCTTAAAACGCGTTTTGGCACAAATCCATGTGCGGATGTTAAAAAGAGCAGCATCGGCATGCTTTTCACGTCGTTTGGTAGAAATCCACGCGCGCGTTCTGCCAAAAGCACCATTTGCATGCATATCGTGTGGTTTTGCAGAAACTGCGTCCGCGTCTACCAAAAGATGCATGCGCATGCTTAAAACGCGTTTTGGCACAAATCCATGTGCGGGTGCTAAAAAGAGCAGCATCGGCATGCTTTTCACGTCGTTTGGTAGAAATCCACACGCGCGTTCTGCCAAAAGCACCATTTGCATGCCTATCGTGTGGTTTTGCAGAAAACTGCGTCCGCGTCTACCAAAAGATGCATGCGCATGCTTAAAACGCGCTTTGGCACAAATCCATGTGCGGATGTTAAAAAGAGCAGCATCGGCATGCTTTTCACGTCGTTTGGTAGAAATCCACGCGCGCGTTCTGCCAAAAGCACCATTTGCATGCATATCGTGTGGTTTTGCAGAAAACTGCGTCCGCGTCTACCAAAAGATGCATGCGCATGCTTAAAACGCGTTTTGGCACAAATCCATGTGCGGGGTGCTAAAAAGAGCAGCATCGGCATGCTTTTCACGTCGTTGGTAGAAATCCACACGCGCGTTCTGCCAAAAGCACCATTTGCATGCATATCGTGTGGTTTTGCAGAAAACTGCGTCCGCGTCTACCAAAAGATGCATGCGCATGCTTAAAACGCGCTTTGGCACAAATCCATGTGCGGGTGCTAAAAAGAGCAGCATCGGCATGCTTTTCACGTCGTTTGGTAGAAATCCACACGCGCGTTCTGCCAAAAGCACCATTTGCATGCCTATCGTGTGGTTTTGCAGAAAACTGCGTCCGCGTCTACCAAAAGATGCATGCGCATGCTTAAAACGCGTTTTGGCACAAATCCATGTGCGGTGCTAAAAAGAGCAGCATCGGCATGCTTTTCACGTCGTTTGGTAGAAATCCACACGCGCGTTCTGCCAAAAGCACCATTTGCATGCATATCGTGTGGTTTTGCAAGAAAACTGCGTCCGCGTCTACCAAAAGATGCATGTGCATGCTAAAAACGCGTTTTGGCACAAATCCATGTGCGGGTGCTAAAAAGAGCAGCATCGGCATGCTTTTCACGTCGTTTGGTAGAAATCCACACGCGCGTTCTGCCAAAAGCACCATTTGCATGCCTATCGTGTGGTTTTGCAGAAAACTGCGTCCGCGTCTACCAAAAGATGCATGCGCATGCTTAAAACGCGCTTTGGCACAAATCCATGTGCGGATGTTAAAAAGAGCAGCATCGGCATGCTTTTCACGTCGTTTGGTAGAAATCCACACGCGCGTTCTGCAAAAGCACCATTTGCATGCATATCGTGTGGTTTTGCAGAAAACTGCGTCCGCGTCTACCAAAAGATGCATGCGCATGCTTAAAACGCGTTTTGGCACAAATCCATGTGCGGATGCTAAAAAGAGCAGCATCGGCATGCTTTTCACGTCGTTTGGTAGAAATCCACACGCGCGTTCTGCCAAAAGCACCATTTGCATGCATATCGTGTGGTTTTGCAGAAAACTGCGTCCGCGTCTACCAAAAGATGCATGCGCATGCTTAAAACGCGCTTTTGGCACAAATCCATGTGCGGGTGCTAAAAAGAGCAGCATCGGCATGCTTTTCACGTCGTTTGGTAGAAATCCACACGCGCGTTCTGCCAAAAGCACCATTTGCATGCCTATCGTGTGGTTTTGCAGAAAACTGCGTCCGCGTCTACCAAAAGATGCATGCGCATGCTTAAAACGCGTTTTGGCACAAATCCATGTGCGGGTGCTAAAAAGAGCAGCATCGGCATGCTTTTCACGTCGTTTGGTAGAAATCCACGCGCGCGTTCTGCCAAAAGCACCATTTGCATGCATATCGTGTGGTTTTGCAGAAAACTGCGTCCGCGTCTACCAAAAGATGCATGCGCATGCTTAAAACGCGTTTTGGCACAAATCCATGTGCGGGTGCTAAAAAGAGCAGCATCGGCATGCTTTTCACGTCGTTTGGTAGAAATCCACACGCGCGTTCTGCCAAAAGCACCATTTGCATGCCTATCGTGTGGTTTTGCAGAAAACTGCGTCCGCGTCTACCAAAAGATGCATGCGCATGCTTAAAACGCGCTTTGCACAAATCCATGTGCGGATGTTAAAAAGAGCAGCATCGGCATGCTTTTCACGTCGTTTGGTAGAAATCCACGCGCGCGTTCTGCAAAAGCACCATTTGCATGCATATCGTGTGGTTTGCAGAAAACTGCGTCCGCGTCTACCAAAAGATGCATGGCATGCTTAAAACGCGTTTTGGCACAAATCCATGTGCGGGTGCTAAAAAGAGCAGCATCGGCATGCTTTTCACGTCGTTTGGTAGAAATCCACACGCGCGTTCTGCCAAAAGCACCATTTGCATGCATATCGTGTGGTTTTGCAGAAAACTGCGTCCGCGTCTACCAAAAGATGCATGCGCATGCTTAAAACGCGCTTTGGCACAAATCCATGTGCGGGTGCTAAAAAGAGCAGCATCGCATGCTTTTCACGTCGTTTGGTAGAAATCCACACGCGCGTTCTGCCAAAAGCACCATTTGCATGCCTATCGTGTGGTTTTGCAGAAAACTGCGTCCGCGTCTACAAAAGATGCATGCGCATGCTTAAAACGCGCTTTGGCACAAATCCATGTGCGGGATGTTAAAAAGAGCAGCATCGGCATGCTTTTCACGTCGTTTGGTAGAAATCCACGCGCGCGTTCTGCCAAAAGCACCATTTGCATGCATATCGTGTGGTTTTGCAGAAACTGCGTCCGCGTCTACCAAAAGATGCATGCGCATGCTTAAAACGCGCTTTGGCACAAATCCATGTGCGGGTGTTAAAAAGAGCAGCATCGGCATGCTTTTCACGTCGTTTGGTAGAAATCCACGCGCGCGTTCTGCCAAAAGCACCATTTGCATGCATATCGTGTGGTTTTGCAGAAAACTGCGTCCGCGTCTACCAAAAGATGCATGCGCATGCTTAAAACGCGTTTTGGCACAAATCCATGTGCGGGTGCTAAAAAGAGCAGCATCGGCATGCTTTTCACGTCGTTTGGTAGAAATCCACACGCGCGTTCTGCAAAAAGCACCATTTGCATGCCTATCGTGTGGTTTTGCAGAAAACTGCGTCCGCGTCTACCAAAAGATGCATGCGCATGCTTAAAACGCGCTTTGGCACAAATCCATGTGCGGATGTTAAAAAGAGCAGCATCGGCATGCTTTTCACGTCGTTTGGTAGAAATCCACGCGCGCGTTCTGCCAAAAGCACCATTTGCATGCATATCGTGTGGTTTTGCAGAAAACTGCGTCCGCGTCTACCAAAAGATGCATGTGCATGCTAAAAACGCGTTTTGGCACAAATCCATGTGCGGGTGCTAAAAAGAGCAGCATCGGCATGCTTTTCACGTCGTTTGGTAGAAATGCACACGCGCGTTCTGCCAAAAGCACCATTTGCATGCATATCGTGTGGTTTTGCAGAAAACTGCGTCCGCGTCTACCAAAAGATGCATGCGCATGCTTAAAACGCACTTTGGCACAAATCCATGTGCGGGTGCTAAAAAGAGCAGCATCGGCATGCTTTTCACGTCGTTTGGTAGAAATCCACGCGCGCGTTCTGCCAAAAGCACCATTTGCATGCCTATCGTGTGGTTTTGCAGAAAACTGAGTCCGCGTCTACCAAAAGATGCATGCGCATGCTTAAAACGCGTTTTGGCACAAATCCATGTGCGGGTGCTAAAAAGAGCAGCATCGGCATGCTTTTCACGTCGTTTGGTAGAAATCCACACGCGCGTTCTGCCAAAAGCACCATTTGCATGCCTATCGTGTGGTTTTGCAGAAAACTGCGTCTACCAAAAGATGCATGCGCATGCTTAAAACGCGTTTTGGCACAAATCCATGTGCGGATGTTAAAAAGAGCAGCATCGGCATGCTTTTCACGTCGTTTGGTAGAAATCCACGCGCGCGTTCTGCCAAAAGCACCATTTGCATGCATATCGTGTGGTTTTGCAGAAAACTGCGTCCGCGTCTACCAAAAGATGCATGTGCATGCTAAAAACGCGTTTTGGCACAAATCCATGTGCGGATGTTAAAAAGAGCAGCATCGGCATGCTTTTCACGTCGTTTGGTAGAAATCCACGCGCGCGTTCTGCCAAAAGCACCATTTGCATGCATATCGTGTGGTTTTGCAGAAAACTGCGTCCGCGTCTACCAAAAGATGCATGCGCATGCTTAAAACGCGTTTTGGCACAAATCCATGTGCGGGTGCTAAAAAGAGCAGCATCGGCATGCTTTTCACGTCGTTTGGTAGAAATCCACACGCGCGTTCTGCCAAAAGCACCATTTGCATGCCTATCGTGTGGTTTTGCAGAAAACTGCGTCCGCGTCTACCAAAAGATGCATGCGCATGCTTAAAACGCGCTTTGGCACAAATCCATGTGCGGGTGCTAAAAAGAGCAGCATCGGCATGCTTTTCACGTCGTTTGGTAGAAATCCACACGCGCGTTCTGCCAAAAGCACCATTTGCATGCATATCGTGTGGTTTTGCAGAAAACTGCGTCCGCGTCTACCAAAAGATGCATGCGCATGCTTAAAACGCGTTTTGGCACAAATCCATGTGCGGGTGCTAAAAAGAGCAGCATCGGCATGCTTTTCACGTCGTTTGGTAGAAATCCACACGCGTTCTGCCAAAAGCACCAATTGCATGCATATCGTGTGGTTTTGCAGAAAACTGCGTCCGCGTCTACCAAAAGATGCATGTGCATGCTAAAAACGCGTTTTGGCACAAATCCATGTGCGGGTGCTAAAAAGAGCAGCATCGGCATGCTTTTCACGTCGTTTGGTAGAAATCCACGCGCGCGTTCTGCCAAAAGCACCATTTGCATGCCTATCGTGTGGTTTTGCAGAAAACTGCGTCCGCGTCTACCAAAAGATGCATGCGCATGCTTAAAACGCGTTTTGGCACAAATCCATGTGCGGATGTTAAAAAGAGCAGCATCGGCATGCTTTTCACGTCGTTTGGTAGAAATCCACGCGCGCGTTCTGCCAAAAGCACCATTTGCATGCATATCGTGTGGTTTTGCAGAAAACTGCGTCCGCGTCTACCAAAAGATGCATGCGCATGCTTAAAACGCGTTTTGGCACAAATCCATGTGCGGGTGCTAAAAAGAGCAGCATCGGCATGCTTTTCACGTCGTTTGGTAGAAATCCACACGCGCGTTCTGCCAAAAGCACCATTTGCATGCCTATCGTGTGGTTTTGCAGAAAACTGCGTCCGCGTCTACCAAAAGATGCATGCGCATGCTTAAAACGCGCTTTGGCACAAATCCATGTGCGGATGTTAAAAAGAGCAGCATCGGCATGCTTTTCACGTCGTTTGGTAGAAATCCACGCGCGCGTTCTGCCAAAAGCACCATTTGCATGCATATCGTGTGGTTTTGCAGAAAACTGCGTCCGCGTCTACCAAAAGATGCATGCGCATGCTTAAAACGCGTTTTGGCACAAATCCATGTGCGGGTGCTAAAAAGAGCAGCATCGGCATGCTTTTCACGTCGTTTGGTAGAAATCCACGCGCGCGTTCTGCCAAAAGCACCATTTGCATGCATATCGTGTGGTTTTGCAGAAAACTGCGTCCGCGTCTACCAAAAGATGCATGCGCATGCTTAAAACGCGTTTTGGCACAAATCCATGTGCGGGTGCTAAAAAGAGCAGCATCGGCATGCTTTTCACGTCGTTTGGTAGAAATCCACACGCGCGTTCTGCCAAAAGCACCATTTGCATGCCTATCGTGTGGTTTTGCAGAAAACTGCGTCCGCGTCTACCAAAAGATGCATGCGCATGCTTAAAACGCGTTTTGGCACATATCCATGTGCGGGTGCTAAAAAGAGCAGCATCGGCATGCTTTTCACGTCGTTTGGTAGAAATCCACACGCGCGTTCTGCCAAAAGCACCATTTGCATGCATATCGTGTGGTTTTGCAGAAAACTGCGTCCGCGTCTACCAAAAGATGCATGCGCATGCTTAAAACGCGCTTTGGCACAAATCCATGTGCGGGTGCTAAAAAGAGCAGCATCGGCATGCTTTTCACGTCGTTTGGTAGAAATCCACACGCGCGTTCTGCCAAAAGCACCATTTGCATGCCTATCGTGTGGTTTTGCAGAAAACTGCGTCCGCGTCTACCAAAACATGCATGCGCATGCTTAAAACGCGTTTTGGCACAAATCCATGTGCGGGTGCTAAAAAGAGCAGCATCGGCATGCTTTTCACGTCGTTTGGTAGAAATCCACACGCGCGTTCTGCCAAAAGCACCATTTGCATGCATATCGTGTGGTTTTGCAGAAAACTGCGTCCGCGTCTACCAAAAGATGCATGTGCATGCTAAAAACGCGTTTTGGCACAAATCCATGTGCGGGTGCTAAAAAGAGCAGCATCGGCATGCTTTTCACGTCGTTTGGTAGAAATCCATGCGCGCGTTCTGCCAAAAGCACCATTTGCATGCCTATCGTGTGGTTTTGCAGAAAACTGCGTCCGCGTCTACCAAAAGATGCATGCGCATGCTTAAAACGCGTTTTGGCACAAATCCATGTGCGGGTGCTAAAAAGAGCAGCATCGGCATGCTTTTCACGTCGTTTGGTAGAAATCCACGCGCGCGTTCTGCCAAAAGCACCATTTGCATGCATATCGTGTGGTTTTGCAGAAAACTGCGTCCGCGTCTACCAAAAGATGCATGCGCATGCTTAAAACGCGTTTTGGCACAAATCCATGTGCGGGTGCTAAAAAGAGCAGCATCGGCATGCTTTTCACGTCGTTTGGTAGAAATCCACACGCGCGTTCTGCAAAAAGCACCATTTGCATGCCTATCGTGTGGTTTTGCAGAAAACTGCGTCCGCGTCTACCAAAAGATGCATGCGCATGCTTAAAACGCGCTTTGGCACAAATCCATGTTCGGATGTTAAAAAGAGCAGCATCGGCATGCTTTTCACGTCGTTTGGTAGAAATCCACGCGCGCGTTCTGCCAAAAGCACCATTTGCATGCATATCGTGTGGTTTTGCAGAAAACTGCGTCCGCGTCTACCAAAAGATGCATGCGCATGCTTAAAACGCGTTTTGGCACAAATCCATGTGCGGGTGCTAAAAAGAGCAGCATCGGCATGCTTTTCACGTCGTTTGGTAGAAATCCACACGCGCGTTCTGCCAAAAGCACCATTTGCATGCCTATCGTGTGGTTTTGCAGAAAACTGCGTCCGCGTCTACCAAAAGATGCATGCGCATGCTTAAAACGCGCTTTGGCACAAATCCATGTACGGATGTTAAAAAGAGCAGCATCGGCATGCTTTTCACGTCGTTTGGTAGAAATCCACACGCGCGTTCTGCCAAAAGCACCATTTGCATGCATATCGTGTGGTTTTGCAGAAAACTGCGTCCGCGTCTACCAAAAGATGCATGCGCATGCTAAAAACGCGTTTTGGCACAAATCCATGTGCGGATGTTAAAAAGAGCAGCATCGGCATGCTTTTCACGTCGTTTGGTAGAAATCCACACGCGCGTTCTGCCAAAAGCACCATTTGCATGCATATCGTGTGGTTTTGCAGAAAACTGCGTCCGCGTCTACCAAAAGATGCATGTGCATGCTAAAAACGCGTTTTGGCACAAATCCATGTGCGGATGTTAAAAAGAGCAGCATCGGCATGCTTTTCACGTCGTTTGGTAGAAATCCACACGCGCGTTCTGCCAAAAGCACCATTTGCATGCATATCGTGTGGTTTTGCAGAAAACTGCGTCCGCGTCTACCAAAAGATGCATGTGCATGCTAAAAACGCGTTTTGGCACAAATCCATGTGCGGATGTTAAAAAGAGCAGCATCGGCATGCTTTTCACGTCGTTTGGTAGAAATCCACACGCGCGTTCTGCCAAAAGCACCATTTGCATGCATATCGTGTGGTTTTGCAGAAAACTGCGTCCGCGTCTACCAAAAGATGCATGTGCATGCTAAAAACGCGTTTTGGCACAAATCCATGTGCGGATGTTAAAAAGAGCAGCATCGGCATGCTTTTCACGTCGTTTGGTAGAAATCCACACGCGCGTTCTGCCAAAAGCACCATTTGCATGCATATCGTGTGGTTTTGCAGAAAACTGCGTCCGCGTCTACCAAAAGATGCATGTGCATGCTAAAAACGCGTTTTGGCACAAATCCATGTGCGGATGTTAAAAAGAGCAGCATCGGCATGCTTTTCACGTCGTTTGGTAGAAATCCACGCGCGCGTTCTGCCAAAAGCACCATTTGCATGCATATCGTGTGGTTTTGCAGAAAACTGCGTCCGCGTCTACCAAAAGATGCATGCGCATGCTTAAAACGCGTTTTGGCACAAATCCATGTGCGGGTGCTAAAAAGAGCAGCATCGGCATGCTTTTCACGTCGTTTGGTAGAAATCCACACGCGCGTTCTGCCAAAAGCACCATTTGCATGCCTATCGTGTGGTTTTGCAGAAAACTGCGTCCGCGTCTACCAAAAGATGCATGCGCATGCTTAAAACGCGCTTTGGCACAAATCCATGTGCGGGTGCTAAAAAGAGCAGCATCGGCATGCTTTTCACGTCGTTTGGTAGAAATCCACACGCGCGTTCTGCCAAAAGCACCATTTGCATGCATATCGTGTGGTTTTGCAGAAAACTGCGTCCGCGTCTACCAAAAGATGCATGTGCATGCTAAAAACGCGTTTTGGCACAAATCCATGTGCGGGTGCTAAAAAGAGCAGCATCGGCATGCTTTTCACGTCGTTTGGTAGAAATCCACACGCGCGTTCTGCCAAAAGCACCATTTGCATTCCTATCGTGTGGTTTTGCAGAAAACTGCGTCCGCGTCTACCAAAAGATGCATGCACATGCTTAAAACGCGCTTTGGCACAAATCCATGTGCGGATGTTAAAAAGAGCAGCATCGGCATGCTTTTCACGTCGTTTGGTAGAAATCCACACGCGCGTTCTGCCAAAAGCACCATTTGCATGCCTATCGTGTGGTTTTGCAGAAAACTGCGTCCGCGTCTACCAAAAGATGCATGCGCATGCTTAAAACGCGTTTTGGCACAAATCCATGTGCGGGTGCTAAAAAGAGCAGCATCGGCATGCTTTTCACGTCGTTTGGTAGAAATCCACGCGCGCGTTCTGCCAAAAGCACCATTTGCATGCATATCTTGTGGTTTTGCAGAAAACTGCGTCCGCGTCTACCAAAAGATGCATGCGCATGCTTAAAACGCGCTTTGGCACAAATCCATGTGCGGATGTTAAAAAGAGCAGCATCGGCATGCTTTTCACGTCGTTTGGTAGAAATCCACGCGCGCGTTCTGCCAAAAGCACCATTTGCATGCATATCGTGTGGTTTTGCAGAAAACTGCGTCCGCGTCTACCAAAAGATGCATGCTCATGCTTAAAACGCGTTTTGGCACAAATCCATGTGCGGGTGCTAAAAAGAGCAGCATCGGCATGCTTTTCACGTCGTTTGGTAGAAATGCACACGCGCGTTCTGCCAAAAGCACCATTTGCATGCATATCGTGTGGTTTTGCAGAAAACTGCGTCCGCGTCTACCAAAAGATGCATGCGCATGCTTAAAACGCACTTTGGCACAAATCCATGTGCGGGTGCTAAAAAGAGCAGCATCGGCATGCTTTTCACGTCGTTTGGTAGAAATCCACGCGCGCGTTCTGCCAAAAGCACCATTTGCATGCATATCGTGTGGTTTTGCAGAAAACTGCGTCCGCGTCTACCAAAAGATGCATGCGCATGCTTAAAACGCACTTTGGCACAAATCCATGTGCGGGTGCTAAAAAGAGCAGCATCGGCATGCTTTTCACGTCGTTTGGTAGAAATCCACGCGCGCGTTCTGCCAAAAGCACCATTTGCATGCCTATCGTGTGGTTTTGCAGAAAACTGAGTCCGCGTCTACCAAAAGATGCATGCGCATGCTTAAAACGCGTTTTGGCACAAATCCATGTGCGGATGTTAAAAAGAGCAGCATCGGCATGCTTTTCACGTCGTTTGGTAGAAATCCACGCGCGCGTTCTGCCAAAAGCACCATTTGCATGCATATCGTGTGGTTTTGCAGAAAACTGCGTCCGCGTCTACCAAAAGATGCATGTGCATGCTAAAAACGCGTTTTGGCACAAATCCATGTGCGGATGTTAAAAAGAGCAGCATCGGCATGCTTTTCACGTCGTTTGGTAGAAATCCACGCGCGCGTTCTGCCAAAAGCACCATTTGCATGCATATCGTGTGGTTTTGCAGAAAACTGCGTCCGCGTCTACCAAAAGATGCATGCGCATGCTTAAAACGCGTTTTGGCACAAATCCATGTGCGGGTGCTAAAAAGAGCAGCATCGGCATGCTTTTCACGTCGTTTGGTAGAAATCCACACGCGCGTTCTGCCAAAAGCACCATTTGCATGCCTATCGTGTGGTTTTGCAGAAAACTGCGTCCGCGTCTACCAAAAGATGCATGCGCATGCTTAAAACGCGCTTTGGCACAAATCCATGTGCGGGTGCTAAAAAGAGCAGCATCGGCATGCTTTTCACGTCGTTTGGTAGAAATCCACACGCGCGTTCTGCCAAAAGCACCATTTGCATGCATATCGTGTGGTTTTGCAGAAAACTGCGTCCGCGTCTACCAAAAGATGCATGTGCATGCTTAAAACGCGTTTTGGCACAAATCCATGTGCGGGTGCTAAAAAGAGCAGCATCGGCATGCTTTTCACGTCGTTTGGTAGAAATCCACACGCGTTCTGCCAAAAGCACCATTTGCATGCATATCGTGTGGTTTTGCAGAAAACTGCGTCCGCGTCTACCAAAAGATGCATGTGCATGCTAAAAACGCGTTTTGGCACAAATCCATGTGCGGGTGCTAAAAAGAGCAGCATCGGCATGCTTTTCACGTCGTTTGGTAGAAATCCACGCGCGCGTTCTGCCAAAAGCACCATTTGCATGCCTATCGTGTGGTTTTGCAGAAAACTGCGTCCGCGTCTACCAAAAGATGCATGCGCATGCTTAAAACGCGTTTTGGCACAAATCCATGTGCGGATGTTAAAAAGAGCAGCATCGGCATGCTTTTCACGTCGTTTGGTAGAAATCCACGCGCGCGTTCTGCCAAAAGCACCATTTGCATGCATATCGTGTGGTTTTGCAGAAAACTGCGTCCGCGTCTACCAAAAGATGCATGCGCATGCTTAAAACGCGTTTTGGCACAAATCCATGTGCGGGTGCTAAAAAGAGCAGCATCGGCATGCTTTTCACGTCGTTTGGTAGAAATCCACACGCGCGTTCTGCCAAAAGCACCATTTGCATGCCTATCGTGTGGTTTTGCAGAAAACTGCGTCCGCGTCTACCAAAAGATGCATGCGCATGCTTAAAACGCGCTTTGGCACAAATCCATGTGCGGATGTTAAAAAGAGCAGCATCGGCATGCTTTTCACGTCGTTTGGTAGAAATCCACGCGCGCGTTCTGCCAAAAGCACCATTTGCATGCATATCGTGTGGTTTTGCAGAAAACTGCGTCCGCGTCTACCAAAAGATGCATGCGCATGCTTAAAACGCGTTTTGGCACAAATCCATGTGCGGGTGCTAAAAAGAGCAGCATCGGCATGCTTTTCACGTCGTTTGGTAGAAATCCACGCGCGCGTTCTGCCAAAAGCACCATTTGCATGCATATCGTGTGGTTTTGCAGAAAACTGCGTCCGCGTCTACCAAAAGATGCATGCGCATGCTTAAAACGCGTTTTGGCACAAATCCATGTGCGGGTGCTAAAAAGAGCAGCATCGGCATGCTTTTCACGTCGTTTGGTAGAAATCCACACGCGCGTTCTGCCAAAAGCACCATTTGCATGCCTATCGTGTGGTTTTGCAGAAAACTGCGTCCGCGTCTACCAAAAGATGCATGCGCATGCTTAAAACGCGCTTTGGCACAAATCCATGTGCGGATGTTAAAAAGAGCAGCATCGGCATGCTTTTCACGTCGTTTGGTAGAAATCCACACGCGCGTTCTGCCAAAAGCACCATTTGCATGCATATCGTGTGGTTTTGCAGAAAACTGCGTCCGCGTCTACCAAAAGATGCATGCGCATGCTTAAAACGCGCTTTGGCACAAATCCATGTGCGGATGTTAAAAAGAGCAGCATCGGCATGCTTTTCACGTCGTTTGGTAGAAATCCACGCGCGCGTTCTGCCAAAAGCACCATTTGCATGCATATCGTGTGGTTTTGCAGAAAACTGCGTCCGCGTCTACCAAAAGATGCATGCGCATGCTTAAAACGCGTTTTGGCACAAATCCATGTGCGGGTGCTAAAAAGAGCAGCATCGGCATGCTTTTCACGTCGTTTGGTAGAAATCCACACGCGCGTTCTGCCAAAAGCACCATTTGCATGCATATCGTGTGGTTTTGCAGAAAACTGCGTCCGCGTCTACCAAAAGATGCATGCGCATGCTTAAAACGCGTTTTGGCACATATCCATGTGCGGGTGCTAAAAAGAGCAGCATCGGCATGCTTTTCACGTCGTTTGGTAGAAATCCACACGCGCGTTCTGCCAAAAGCACCATTTGCATGCATATCGTGTGGTTTTGCAGAAAACTGCGTCCGCGTCTACCAAAAGATGCATGCGCATGCTTAAAACGCGCTTTGGCACAAATCCATGTGCGGGTGCTAAAAAGAGCAGCATCGGCATGCTTTTCACGTCGTTTGGTAGAAATCCACACGCGCGTTCTGCCAAAAGCACCATTTGCATGCCTATCGTGTGGTTTTGCAGAAAACTGCGTCCGCGTCTACCAAAACATGCATGCGCATGCTTAAAACGCGTTTTGGCACAAATCCATGTGCGGGTGCTAAAAAGAGCAGCATCGGCATGCTTTTCACGTCGTTTGGTAGAAATCCACACGCGCGTTCTGCCAAAAGCACCATTTGCATGCATATCGTGTGGTTTTGCAGAAAACTGCGTCCGCGTCTACCAAAAGATGCATGTGCATGCTAAAAACGCGTTTTGGCACAAATCCATGTGCGGGTGCTAAAAAGAGCAGCATCGGCATGCTTTTCACGTCGTTTGGTAGAAATCCATGCGCGCGTTCTGCCAAAAGCACCATTTGCATGCCTATCGTGTGGTTTTGCAGAAAACTGCGTCCGCGTCTACCAAAAGATGCATGCGCATGCTTAAAACGCGTTTTGGCACAAATCCATGTGCGGATGTTAAAAAGAGCAGCATCGGCATGCTTTTCACGTCGTTTGGTAGAAATCCACGCGCGCGTTCTGCCAAAAGCACCATTTGCATGCATATCGTGTGGTTTTGCAGAAAACTGCGTCCGCGTCTACCAAAAGATGCATGCGCATGCTTAAAACGCGTTTTGGCACAAATCCATGTGCGGGTGCTAAAAAGAGCAGCATCGGCATGCTTTTCACGTCGTTTGGTAGAAATCCACACGCGCGTTCTGCAAAAAGCACCATTTGCATGCCTATCGTGTGGTTTTGCAGAAAACTGCGTCCGCGTCTACCAAAAGATGCATGCGCATGCTTAAAACGCGCTTTGGCACAAATCCATGTGCGGATGTTAAAAAGAGCAGCATCGGCATGCTTTTCACGTCGTTTGGTAGAAATCCACGCGCGCGTTCTGCCAAAAGCACCATTTGCATGCATATCGTGTGGTTTTGCAGAAAACTGCGTCCGCGTCTACCAAAAGATGCATGCGCATGCTTAAAACGCGTTTTGGCACAAATCCATGTGCGGGTGCTAAAAAGAGCAGCATCGGCATGCTTTTCACGTCGTTTGGTAGAAATCCACACGCGCGTTCTGCCAAAAGCACCATTTGCATGCCTATCGTGTGGTTTCGCAGAAAACTGCGTCCGCGTCTACCAAAAGATGCATGCGCATGCTTAAAACGCGCTTTGGCACAAATCCATGTGCGGATGTTAAAAAGAGCAGCATCGGCATGCTTTTCACGTCGTTTGGTAGAAATCCACACGCGCGTTCTGCCAAAAGCACCATTTGCATGCATATCGTGTGGTTTTGCAGAAAACTGCGTCCGCGTCTACCAAAAGATGCATGTGCATGCTAAAAACGCGTTTTGGCACAAATCCATGTGCGGATGTTAAAAAGAGCAGCATCGGCATGCTTTTCACGTCGTTTGGTAGAAATCCACACGCGCGTTCTGCCAAAAGCACCATTTGCATGCATATCGTGTGGTTTTGCAGAAAACTGCGTCCGCGTCTACCAAAAGATGCATGCGCATGCTTAAAACGCGCTTTGGCACAAATCCATGTGCGGGTGCTAAAAAGAGCAGCATCGGCATGCTTTTCACGTCGTTTGGTAGAAATCCACACGCGCGTTCTGCCAAAAGCACCATTTGCATGCCTATCGTGTGGTTTTGCAGAAAACTGCGTCCGCGTCTACCAAAACATGCATGCGCATGCTTAAAACGCGTTTTGGCACAAATCCATGTGCGGGTGCTAAAAAGAGCAGCATCGGCATGCTTTTCACGTCGTTTGGTAGAAATCCACACGCGCGTTCTGCCAAAAGCACCATTTGCATGCATATCGTGTGGTTTTGCAGAAAACTGCGTCCGCGTCTACCAAAAGATGCATGTGCATGCTAAAAACGCGTTTTGGCACAAATCCATGTGCGGGTGCTAAAAAGAGCAGCATCGGCATGCTTTTCACGTCGTTTGGTAGAAATCCATGCGCGCGTTCTGCCAAAAGCACCATTTGCATGCCTATCGTGTGGTTTTGCAGAAAACTGCGTCCGCGTCTACCAAAAGATGCATGCGCATGCTTAAAACGCGTTTTGGCACAAATCCATGTGCGGATGTTAAAAAGAGCAGCATCGGCATGCTTTTCACGTCGTTTGGTAGAAATCCACGCGCGCGTTCTGCCAAAAGCACCATTTGCATGCATATCGTGTGGTTTTGCAGAAAACTGCGTCCGCGTCTACCAAAAGATGCATGCGCATGCTTAAAACGCGTTTTGGCACAAATCCATGTGCGGGTGCTAAAAAGAGCAGCATCGGCATGCTTTTCACGTCGTTTGGTAGAAATCCACACGCGCGTTCTGCAAAAAGCACCATTTGCATGCCTATCGTGTGGTTTTGCAGAAAACTGCGTCCGCGTCTACCAAAAGATGCATGCGCATGCTTAAAACGCGCTTTGGCACAAATCCATGTGCGGATGTTAAAAAGAGCAGCATCGGCATGCTTTTCACCTCGTTTGGTAGAAATCCACGCGCGCGTTCTGCCAAAAGCACCATTTGCATGCATATCGTGTGGTTTTGCAGAAAACTGCGTCCGCGTCTACCAAAAGATGCATGTGCATGCTAAAAACGCGTTTTGGCACAAATCCATGTGCGGATGTTAAAAAGAGCAGCATCGGCATGCTTTTCACGTCGTTTGGTAGAAATCCACGCGCGCGTTCTGCCAAAAGCACCATTTGCATGCATATCGTGTGGTTTTGCAGAAAACTGCGTCCGCGTCTACCAAAAGATGCATGCGCATGCTTAAAACGCGTTTTGGCACAAATCCATGTGCGGATGTTAAAAAGAGCAGCATCGGCATGCTTTTCACGTCGTTTGGTAGAAATCCACACGCGCGTTCTGCCAAAAGCACCATTTGCATGCATATCGTGTAGTTTTGCAGAAAACTGCGTCCGCGTCTACCAAAAGATGCATGCGCATGCTAAAAACGCGTTTTGGCACAAATCCATGTGCGGATGTTAAAAAGAGCAGCATCGGCATGCTTTTCACGTCGTTTGGTAGAAATCCACACGCGCGTTCTGCCAAAAGCACCATTTGCATGCATATCGTGTGGTTTTGCAGAAAACTGCGTCCGCGTCTACCAAAAGATGCATGTGCATGCTAAAAACGCGTTTTGGCACAAATCCATGTGCGGGTGCTAAAAAGAGCAGCATCGGCATGCTTTTCACGTCGTTTGGTAGAAATCCACACGCGCGTTCTGCCAAAAGCACCATTTGCATGCCTATCGTGTGGTTTTGCAGAAAACTGCGTCCGCGTCTACCAAAAGATGCATGCGCATGCTTAAAACGCGCTTTGGCACAAATCCATGTGCGGATGTTAAAAAGAGCAGCATCGGCATGCTTTTCACGTCGTTTGGTAGAAATCCACACGCGCGTTCTGCCAAAAGCACCATTTGCATGCATATCGTGTGGTTTTGCAGAAAACTGCGTCCGCGTCTACCAAAAGATGCATGTGCATGCTAAAAACGCGTTTTGGCACAAATCCATGTGCGGATGTTAAAAAGAGCAGCATCGGCATGCTTTTCACGTCGTTTGGTAGAAATCCACACGCGCGTTCTGCCAAAAGCACCATTTTCATGCATATCGTGTGGTTTTGCAGAAAACTGCGTCCGCGTCTACCAAAAGATGCATGCGCATGCTAAAAACGCGTTTTGGCACAAATCCATGTGCGGGTGCTAAAAAGAGCAGCATCGGCATGCTTTTCACGTCGTTTGGTAGAAATCCACGCGCGCGTTCTGCCAAAAGCACCATTTGCATGCCTATCGTGTGGTTTTGCAGAAAACTGCGTCCGCGTCTACCAAAAGATGCATGCGCATGCTTAAAACGCGTTTTGGCACAAATCCATGTGCGGATGTTAAAAAGAGCAGCATCGGCATGCTTTTCACGTCGTTTGGTAGAAATCCACGCGCGCGTTCTGCCAAAAGCACCATTTGCATGCATATCGTGTGGTTTTGCAGAAAACTGCGTCCGCGTCTACCAAAAGATGCATGCGCATGCTTAAAACGCGTTTTGGCACAAATCCATGTGCGGGTGCTAAAAAGAGCAGCATCGGCATGCTTTTCACGTCGTTTGGTAGAAATCCACACGCGCGTTCTGCCAAAAGCACCATTTGCATGCCTATCGTGTGGTTTTGCAGAAAACTGCGTCCGCGTCTACCAAAAGATGCATGCGCATGCTTAAAACGCGCTTTGGCACAAATCCATGTGCGGATGTTAAAAAGAGCAGCATCGGCATGCTTTTCACGTCGTTTGGTAGAAATCCACACGCGCGTTCTGCCAAAAGCACCATTTGCATGCATATCGTGTGGTTTTGCAGAAAACTGCGTCCGCGTCTACCAAAAGATGCATGCGCATGCTTAAAACGCGCTTTGGCACAAATCCATGTGCGGGTGTTAAAAAGAGCAGCATCGGCATGCTTTTCACGTCGTTTGGTAGAAATCCACGCGCGCGTTCTGCCAAAAGCACCATTTGCATGCATATCGTGTGGTTTTGCAGAAAACTGCGTCCGCGTCTACCAAAAGATGCATGCGCATGCTTAAAACGCGTTTTGGCACAAATCCATGTGCGGGTGCTAAAAAGAGCAGCATCGGCATGCTTTTCACGTCGTTTGGTAGAAATCCACACGCGCGTTCTGCAAAAAGCACCATTTGCATGCCTATCGTGTGGTTTTGCAGAAAACTGCGTCCGCGTCTACCAAAAGATGCATGCGCATGCTTAAAACGCGCTTTGGCACAAATCCATGTGCGGATGTTAAAAAGAGCAGCATCGGCATGCTTTTCACGTCGTTTGGTAGAAATCCACGCGCGCGTTCTGCCAAAAGCACCATTTGCATGCATATCGTGTGGTTTTGCAGAAAACTGCGTCCGCGTCTACCAAAAGATGCATGTGCATGCTAAAAACGCGTTTTGGCACAAATCCATGTGCGGGTGCTAAAAAGAGCAGCATCGGCATGCTTTTCACGTCGTTTGGTAGAAATGCACACGCGCGTTCTGCCAAAAGCACCATTTGCATGCATATCGTGTGGTTTTGCAGAAAACTGCGTCCGCGTCTACCAAAAGATGCATGCGCATGCTTAAAACGCACTTTGGCACAAATCCATGTGCGGGTGCTAAAAAGAGCAGCATCGGCATGCTTTTCACGTCGTTTGGTAGAAATCCACGCGCGCGTTCTGCCAAAAGCACCATTTGCATGCCTATCGTGTGGTTTTGCAGAAAACTGAGTCCGCGTCTACCAAAAGATGCATGCGCATGCTTAAAACGCGTTTTGGCACAAATCCATGTGCGGGTGCTAAAAAGAGCAGCATCGGCATGCTTTTCACGTCGTTTGGTAGAAATCCACACGCGCGTTCTGCCAAAAGCACCATTTGCATGCCTATCGTGTGGTTTTGCAGAAAACTGCGTCTACCAAAAGATGCATGCGCATGCTTAAAACGCGTTTTGGCACAAATCCATGTGCGGATGTTAAAAAGAGCAGCATCGGCATGCTTTTCACGTCGTTTGGTAGAAATCCACGCGCGCGTTCTGCCAAAAGCACCATTTGCATGCATATCGTGTGGTTTTGCAGAAAACTGCGTCCGCGTCTACCAAAAGATGCATGTGCATGCTAAAAACGCGTTTTGGCACAAATCCATGTGCGGATGTTAAAAAGAGCAGCATCGGCATGCTTTTCACGTCGTTTGGTAGAAATCCACGCGCGCGTTCTGCCAAAAGCACCATTTGCATGCATATCGTGTGGTTTTGCAGAAAACTGCGTCCGCGTCTACCAAAAGATGCATGCGCATGCTTAAAACGCGTTTTGGCACAAATCCATGTGCGGGTGCTAAAAAGAGCAGCATCGGCATGCTTTTCACGTCGTTTGGTAGAAATCCACACGCGCGTTCTGCCAAAAGCACCATTTGCATGCCTATCGTGTGGTTTTGCAGAAAACTGCGTCCGCGTCTACCAAAAGATGCATGCGCATGCTTAAAACGCGCTTTGGCACAAATCCATGTGCGGGTGCTAAAAAGAGCAGCATCGGCATGCTTTTCACGTCGTTTGGTAGAAATCCACACGCGCGTTCTGCCAAAAGCACCATTTGCATGCATATCGTGTGGTTTTGCAGAAAACTGCGTCCGCGTCTACCAAAAGATGCATGCGCATGCTTAAAACGCGTTTTGGCACAAATCCATGCGCGGGTGCTAAAAAGAGCAGCATCGGCATGCTTTTCACGTCGTTTGGTAGAAATCCACACGCGTTCTGCCAAAAGCACCATTTGCATGCATATCGTGTGGTTTTGCAGAAAACTGCGTCCGCGTCTACCAAAAGATGCATGTGCATGCTAAAAACGCGTTTTGGCACAAATCCATGTGCGGGTGCTAAAAAGAGCAGCATCGGCATGCTTTTCACGTCGTTTGGTAGAAATCCACGCGCGCGTTCTGCCAAAAGCACCATTTGCATGCCTATCGTGTGGTTTTGCAGAAAACTGCGTCCGCGTCTACCAAAAGATGCATGCGCATGCTTAAAACGCGTTTTGGCACAAATCCATGTGCGGATGTTAAAAAGAGCAGCATCGGCATGCTTTTCACGTCGTTTGGTAGAAATCCACGCGCGCGTTCTGCCAAAAGCACCATTTGCATGCATATCGTGTGGTTTTGCAGAAAACTGCGTCCGCGTCTACCAAAAGATGCATGCGCATGCTTAAAACGCGTTTTGGCACAAATCCATGTGCGGGTGCTAAAAAGAGCAGCTTCGGCATGCTTTTCACGTCGTTTGGTAGAAATCCACACGCGCGTTCTGCCAAAAGCACCATTTGCATGCCTATCGTGTGGTTTTGCAGAAAACTGCGTCCGCGTCTACCAAAAGATGCATGCGCATGCTTAAAACGCGCCTTGGCACAAATCCATGTGCGGATGTTAAAAAGAGCAGCATCGGCATGCTTTTCACGTGGTTTGGTAGAAATCCACGCGCGCGTTCTGCCAAAAGCACCATTTGCATGCATATCGTGTGGTTTTGCAGAAAACTGCGTCCGCGTCTACCAAAAGATGCATGCGCATGCTTAAAACGCGTTTTGGCACAAATCCATGTGCGGGTGCTAAAAAGAGCAGCATCGGCATGCTTTTCACGTCGTTTGGTAGAAATCCACGCGCGCGTTCTGCCAAAAGCACCATTTGCATGCATATCGTGTGGTTTTGCAGAAAACTGCGTCCGCGTCTACCAAAAGATGCATGCGCATGCTTAAAACGCGTTTTGGCACAAATCCATGTGCGGGTGCTAAAAAGAGCAGCATCGGCATGCTTTTCACGTCGTTTGGTAGAAATCCACACGCGCGTTCTGCCAAAAGCACCATTTGCATGCCTATCGTGTGGTTTTGCAGAAAACTGCGTCCGCGTCTACCAAAAGATGCATGCGCATGCTTAAAACGCGCTTTGGCACAAATCCATGTGCGGATGTTAAAAAGAGCAGCATCGGCATGCTTTTCACGTCGTTTGGTAGAAATCCACACGCGCGTTCTGCCAAAAGCACCATTTGCATGCATATCGTGTGGTTTTGCAGAAAACTGCGTCCGCGTCTACCAAAAGATGCATGCGCATGCTTAAAACGCGCTTTGGCACAAATCCATGTGCGGATGTTAAAAAGAGCAGCATCGGCATGCTTTTCACGTCGTTTGGTAGAAATCCACGCGCGCGTTCTGCCAAAAGCACCATTTGCATGCATATCGTGTGGTTTTGCAGAAAACTGCGTCCGCGTCTACCAAAAGATGCATGCGCATGCTTAAAACGCGTTTTGGCACAAATCCATGTGCGGGTGCTAAAAAGAGCAGCATCGGCATGCTTTTCACGTCGTTTGGTAGAAATCCACACGCGCGTTCTGCCAAAAGCACCATTTGCATGCATATCGTGTGGTTTTGCAGAAAACTGCGTCCGCGTCTACCAAAAGATGCATGCGCATGCTTAAAACGCGTTTTGGCACATATCCATGTGCGGGTGCTAAAAAGAGCAGCATCGGCATGCTTTTCACGTCGTTTGGTAGAAATCCACACGCGCGTTCTGCCAAAAGCACCATTTGCATGCATATCGTGTGGTTTTGCAGAAAACTGCGTCCGCGTCTACCAAAAGATGCATGCGCATGCTTAAAACGCGCTTTGGCACAAATCCATGTGCGGGTGCTAAAAAGAGCAGCATCGGCATGCTTTTCACGTCGTTTGGTAGAAATCCACACGCGCGTTCTGCCAAAAGCACCATTTGCATGCCTATCGTGTGGTTTTGCAGAAAACTGCGTCCGCGTCTACCAAAACATGCATGCGCATGCTTAAAACGCGTTTTGGCACAAATCCATGTGCGGGTGCTAAAAAGAGCAGCATCGGCATGCTTTTCACGTCGTTTGGTAGAAATCCACACGCGCGTTCTGCCAAAAGCACCATTTGCATGCATATCGTGTGGTTTTGCAGAAAACTGCGTCCGCGTCTACCAAAAGATGCATGTGCATGCTAAAAACGCGTTTTGGCACAAATCCATGTGCGGGTGCTAAAAAGAGCAGCATCGGCATGCTTTTCACGTCGTTTGGTAGAAATCCATGCGCGCGTTCTGCCAAAAGCACCATTTGCATGCCTATCGTGTGGTTTTGCAGAAAACTGCGTCCGCGTCTACCAAAAGATGCATGCGCATGCTTAAAACGCGTTTTGGCACAAATCCATGTGCGGATGTTAAAAAGAGCAGCATCGGCATGCTTTTCACGTCGTTTGGTAGAAATCCACGCGCGCGTTCTGCCAAAAGCACCATTTGCATGCATATCGTGTGGTTTTGCAGAAAACTGCGTCCGCGTCTACCAAAAGATGCATGCGCATGCTTAAAACGCGTTTTGGCACAAATCCATGTGCGGGTGCTAAAAAGAGCAGCATCGGCATGCTTTTCACGTCGTTTGGTAGAAATCCACACGCGCGTTCTGCAAAAAGCACCATTTGCATGCCTATCGTGTGGTTTTGCAGAAAACTGCGTCCGCGTCTACCAAAAGATGCATGCGCATGCTTAAAACGCGCTTTGGCACAAATCCATGTGCGGATGTTAAAAAGAGCAGCATCGGCATGCTTTTCACGTCGTTTGGTAGAAATCCACGCGCGCGTTCTGCCAAAAGCACCATTTGCATGCATATCGTGTGGTTTTGCAGAAAACTGCGTCCGCGTCTACCAAAAGATGCATGCGCATGCTTAAAACGCGTTTTGGCACAAATCCATGTGCGGGTGCTAAAAAGAGCAGCATCGGCATGCTTTTCACGTCGTTTGGTAGAAATCCACACGCGCGTTCTGCCAAAAGCACCATTTGCATGCCTATCGTGTGGTTTTGCAGAAAACTGCGTCCGCGTCTACCAAAAGATGCATGCGCATGCTTAAAACGCGCTTTGGCACAAATCCATGTGCGGATGTTAAAAAGAGCAGCATCGGCATGCTTTTCACGTCGTTTGGTAGAAATCCACACGCGCGTTCTGCCAAAAGCACCATTTGCATGCATATCGTGTGGTTTTGCAGAAAACTGCGTCCGCGTCTACCAAAAGATGCATGTGCATGCTAAAAACGCGTTTTGGCACAAATCCATGTGCGGATGTTAAAAAGAGCAGCATCGGCATGCTTTTCACGTCGTTTGGTAGAAATCCACACGCGCGTTCTGCCAAAAGCACCATTTGCATGCATATCGTGTGGTTTTGCAGAAAACTGCGTCCGCGTCTACCAAAAGATGCATGCGCATGCTTAAAACGCGCTTTGGCACAAATCCATGTGCGGGTGCTAAAAAGAGCAGCATCGGCATGCTTTTCACGTCGTTTGGTAGAAATCCACACGCGCGTTCTGCCAAAAGCACCATTTGCATGCCTATCGTGTGGTTTTGCAGAAAACTGCGTCCGCGTCTACCAAAACATGCATGCGCATGCTTAAAACGCGTTTTGGCACAAATCCATGTGCGGGTGCTAAAAAGAGCAGCATCGGCATGCTTTTCACGTCGTTTGGTAGAAATCCACACGCGCGTTCTGCCAAAAGCACCATTTGCATGCATATCGTGTGGTTTTGCAGAAAACTGCGTCCGCGTCTACCAAAAGATGCATGTGCATGCTAAAAACGCGTTTTGGCACAAATCCATGTGCGGGTGCTAAAAAGAGCAGCATCGGCATGCTTTTCACGTCGTTTGGTAGAAATCCATGCGCGCGTTCTGCCAAAAGCACCATTTGCATGCCTATCGTGTGGTTTTGCAGAAAACTGCGTCCGCGTCTACCAAAAGATGCATGCGCATGCTTAAAACGCGTTTTGGCACAAATCCATGTGCGGATGTTAAAAAGAGCAGCATCGGCATGCTTTTCACGTCGTTTGGTAGAAATCCACGCGCGCGTTCTGCCAAAAGCACCATTTGCATGCATATCGTGTGGTTTTGCAGAAAACTGCGTCCGCGTCTACCAAAAGATGCATGCGCATGCTTAAAACGCGTTTTGGCACAAATCCATGTGCGGGTGCTAAAAAGAGCAGCATCGGCATGCTTTTCACGTCGTTTGGTAGAAATCCACACGCGCGTTCTGCAAAAAGCACCATTTGCATGCCTATCGTGTGGTTTTGCAGAAAACTGCGTCCGCGTCTACCAAAAGATGCATGCGCATGCTTAAAACGCGCTTTGGCACAAATCCATGTGCGGATGTTAAAAAGAGCAGCATCGGCATGCTTTTCACGTCGTTTGGTAGAAATCCACGCGCGCGTTCTGCCAAAAGCACCATTTGCATGCATATCGTGTGGTTTTGCAGAAAACTGCGTCCGCGTCTACCAAAAGATGCATGTGCATGCTAAAAACGCGTTTTGGCACAAATCCATGTGCGGATGTTAAAAAGAGCAGCATCGGCATGCTTTTCACGTCGTTTGGTAGAAATCCACGCGCGCGTTCTGCCAAAAGCACCATTTGCATGCATATCGTGTGGTTTTGCAGAAAACTGCGTCCGCGTCTACCAAAAGATGCATGCGCATGCTTAAAACGCGTTTTGGCACAAATCCATGTGCGGATGTTAAAAAGAGCAGCATCGGCATGCTTTTCACGTCGTTTGGTAGAAATCCACACGCGCGTTCTGCCAAAAGCACCATTTGCATGCATATCGTGTAGTTTTGCAGAAAACTGCGTCCGCGTCTACCAAAAGATGCATGCGCATGCTAAAAACGCGTTTTGGCACAAATCCATGTGCGGATGTTAAAAAGAGCAGCATCGGCATGCTTTTCACGTCGTTTGGTAGAAATCCACACGCGCGTTCTGCCAAAAGCACCATTTGCATGCATATCGTGTGGTTTTGCAGAAAACTGCGTCCGCGTCTACCAAAAGATGCATGTGCATGCTAAAAACGCGTTTTGGCACAAATCCATGTGCGGGTGCTAAAAAGAGCAGCATCGGCATGCTTTTCACGTCGTTTGGTAGAAATCCACACGCGCGTTCTGCCAAAAGCACCATTTGCATGCCTATCGTGTGGTTTTGCAGAAAACTGCGTCCGCGTCTACCAAAAGATGCATGCGCATGCTTAAAACGCGCTTTGGCACAAATCCATGTGCGGATGTTAAAAAGAGCAGCATCGGCATGCTTTTCACGTCGTTTGGTAGAAATCCACACGCGCGTTCTGCCAAAAGCACCATTTGCATGCATATCGTGTGGTTTTGCAGAAAACTGCGTCCGCGTCTACCAAAAGATGCATGTGCATGCTAAAAACGCGTTTTGGCACAAATCCATGTGCGGATGTTAAAAAGAGCAGCATCGGCATGCTTTTCACGTCGTTTGGTAGAAATCCACACGCGCGTTCTGCCAAAAGCACCATTTTCATGCATATCGTGTGGTTTTGCAGAAAACTGCGTCCGCGTCTACCAAAAGATGCATGCGCATGCTAAAAACGCGTTTTGGCACAAATCCATGTGCGGGTGCTAAAAAGAGCAGCATCGGCATGCTTTTCACGTCGTTTGGTAGAAATCCACGCGCGCGTTCTGCCAAAAGCACCATTTGCATGCCTATCGTGTGGTTTTGCAGAAAACTGCGTCCGCGTCTACCAAAAGATGCATGCGCATGCTTAAAACGCGTTTTGGCACAAATCCATGTGCGGATGTTAAAAAGAGCAGCATCGGCATGCTTTTCACGTCGTTTGGTAGAAATCCACGCGCGCGTTCTGCCAAAAGCACCATTTGCATGCATATCGTGTGGTTTTGCAGAAAACTGCGTCCGCGTCTACCAAAAGATGCATGCGCATGCTTAAAACGCGTTTTGGCACAAATCCATGTGCGGGTGCTAAAAAGAGCAGCATCGGCATGCTTTTCACGTCGTTTGGTAGAAATCCACACGCGCGTTCTGCCAAAAGCACCATTTGCATGCCTATCGTGTGGTTTTGCAGAAAACTGCGTCCGCGTCTACCAAAAGATGCATGCGCATGCTTAAAACGCGCTTTGGCACAAATCCATGTGCGGATGTTAAAAAGAGCAGCATCGGCATGCTTTTCACGTCGTTTGGTAGAAATCCACACGCGCGTTCTGCCAAAAGCACCATTTGCATGCATATCGTGTGGTTTTGCAGAAAACTGCGTCCGCGTCTACCAAAAGATGCATGCGCATGCTTAAAACGCGCTTTGGCACAAATCCATGTGCGGGTGTTAAAAAGAGCAGCATCGGCATGCTTTTCACGTCGTTTGGTAGAAATCCACGCGCGCGTTCTGCCAAAAGCACCATTTGCATGCATATCGTGTGGTTTTGCAGAAAACTGCGTCCGCGTCTACCAAAAGATGCATGCGCATGCTTAAAACGCGTTTTGGCACAAATCCATGTGCGGGTGCTAAAAAGAGCAGCATCGGCATGCTTTTCACGTCGTTTGGTAGAAATCCACACGCGCGTTCTGCAAAAAGCACCATTTGCATGCCTATCGTGTGGTTTTGCAGAAAACTGCGTCCGCGTCTACCAAAAGATGCATGCGCATGCTTAAAACGCGCTTTGGCACAAATCCATGTGCGGATGTTAAAAAGAGCAGCATCGGCATGCTTTTCACGTCGTTTGGTAGAAATCCACGCGCGCGTTCTGCCAAAAGCACCATTTGCATGCATATCGTGTGGTTTTGCAGAAAACTGCGTCCGCGTCTACCAAAAGATGCATGTGCATGCTAAAAACGCGTTTTGGCACAAATCCATGTGCGGATGTTAAAAAGAGCAGCATCGGCATGCTTTTCACGTCGTTTGGTAGAAATCCACGCGCGCGTTCTGCCAAAAGCACCATTTGCATGCATATCGTGTGGTTTTGCAGAAAACTGCGTCCGCGTCTACCAAAAGATGCATGCGCATGCTTAAAACGCGTTTTGGCACAAATCCATGTGCGGATGTTAAAAAGAGCAGCATCGGCATGCTTTTCACGTCGTTTGGTAGAAATCCACACGCGCGTTCTGCCAAAAGCACCATTTGCATGCATATCGTGTAGTTTTGCAGAAAACTGCGTCCGCGTCTACCAAAAGATGCATGCGCATGCTAAAAACGCGTTTTGGCACAAATCCATGTGCGGATGTTAAAAAGAGCAGCATCGGCATGCTTTTCACGTCGTTTGGTAGAAATCCACACGCGCGTTCTGCCAAAAGCACCATTTGCATGCATATCGTGTGGTTTTGCAGAAAACTGCGTCCGCGTCTACCAAAAGATGCATGTGCATGCTAAAAACGCGTTTTGGCACAAATCCATGTGCGGGTGCTAAAAAGAGCAGCATCGGCATGCTTTTCACGTCGTTTGGTAGAAATCCACACGCGCGTTCTGCCAAAAGCACCATTTGCATGCCTATCGTGTGGTTTTGCAGAAAACTGCGTCCGCGTCTACCAAAAGATGCATGCGCATGCTTAAAACGCGCTTTGGCACAAATCCATGTGCGGATGTTAAAAAGAGCAGCATCGGCATGCTTTTCACGTCGTTTGGTAGAAATCCACACGCGCGTTCTGCCAAAAGCACCATTTGCATGCATATCGTGTGGTTTTGCAGAAAACTGCGTCCGCGTCTACCAAAAGATGCATGTGCATGCTAAAAACGCGTTTTGGCACAAATCCATGTGCGGGTGCTAAAAAGAGCAGCATCGGCATGCTTTTCACGTCGTTTGGTAGAAATCCACGCGCGCGTTCTGCCAAAAGCACCATTTGCATGCCTATCGTGTGGTTTTGCAGAAAACTGCGTCCGCGTCTACCAAAAGATGCATGCGCATGCTTAAAACGCGTTTTGGCACAAATCCATGTGCGGATGTTAAAAAGAGCAGCATCGGCATGCTTTTCACGTCGTTTGGTAGAAATCCACGCGCGCGTTCTGCCAAAAGCACCATTTGCATGCATATCTTGTGGTTTTGCAGAAAACTGCGTCCGCGTCTACCAAAAGATGCATGCGCATGCTTAAAACGCGTTTTGGCACAAATCCATGTGCGGGTGCTAAAAAGAGCAGCATCGGCATGCTTTTCACGTCGTTTGGTAGAAATCCACACGCGCGTTCTGCCAAAAGCACCATTTGCATGCCTATCGTGTGGTTTTGCAGAAAACTGCGTCCGCGTCTACCAAAAGATGCATGCGCATGCTTAAAACGCGCTTTGGCACAAATCCATGTGCGGATGTTAAAAAGAGCAGCATCGGCATGCTTTTCACGTCGTTTGGTAGAAATCCACACGCGCGTTCTGCCAAAAGCACCATTTGCATGCATATCGTGTGGTTTTGCAGAAAACTGCGTCCGCGTCTACCAAAAGATGCATGCGTATGCTAAAAACGCGTTTTGGCACAAATCCATGTGCGGATGTTAAAAAGAGCAGCATCGGCATGCTTTTCACGTCGTTTGGTAGAAATCCACACGCGCGTTCTGCCAAAAGCACCATTTGCATGCATATCGTGTGGTTTTGCAGAAAACTGCGTCCGCGTCTACCAAAAGATGCATGCGCATGCTTAAAACGCGTTTTGGCACATATCCATGTGCGGGTGCTAAAAAGAGCAGCATCGGCATGCTTTTCACGTCGTTTGGTAGAAATCCACACGCGCGTTCTGCCAAAAGCACCATTTGCATGCATATCGTGTGGTTTTGCAGAAAACTGCGTCCGCGTCTACCAAAAGATGCATGCGCATGCTTAAAACGCGCTTTGGCACAAATCCATGTGCGGGTGCTAAAAAGAGCAGCATCGGCATGCTTTTCACGTCGTTTGGTAGAAATCCACACGCGCGTTCTGCCAAAAGCACCATTTGCATGCCTATCGTGTGGTTTTGCAGAAAACTGCGTCCGCGTCTACCAAAACATGCATGCGCATGCTTAAAACGCGTTTTGGCACAAATCCATGTGCGGGTGCTAAAAAGAGCAGCATCGGCATGCTTTTCACGTCGTTTGGTAGAAATCCACACGCGCGTTCTGCCAAAAGCACCATTTGCATGCATATCGTGTGGTTTTGCAGAAAACTGCGTCCGCGTCTACCAAAAGATGCATGTGCATGCTAAAAACGCGTTTTGGCACAAATCCATGTGCGGGTGCTAAAAAGAGCAGCATCGGCATGCTTTTCACGTCGTTTGGTAGAAATCCATGCGCGCGTTCTGCCAAAAGCACCATTTGCATGCCTATCGTGTGGTTTTGCAGAAAACTGCGTCCGCGTCTACCAAAAGATGCATGCGCATGCTTAAAACGCGTTTTGGCACAAATCCATGTGCGGATGTTAAAAAGAGCAGCATCGGCATGCTTTTCACGTCGTTTGGTAGAAATCCACGCGCGCGTTCTGCCAAAAGCACCATTTGCATGCATATCGTGTGGTTTTGCAGAAAACTGCGTCCGCGTCTACCAAAAGATGCATGCGCATGCTTAAAACGCGTTTTGGCACAAATCCATGTGCGGGTGCTAAAAAGAGCAGCATCGGCATGCTTTTCACGTCGTTTGGTAGAAATCCACACGCGCGTTCTGCAAAAAGCACCATTTGCATGCCTATCGTGTGGTTTTGCAGAAAACTGCGTCCGCGTCTACCAAAAGATGCATGCGCATGCTTAAAACGCGCTTTGGCACAAATCCATGTGCGGATGTTAAAAAGAGCAGCATCGGCATGCTTTTCACGTCGTTTGGTAGAAATCCACGCGCGCGTTCTGTCAAAAGCACCATTTGCATGCATATCGTGTGGTTTTGCAGAAAACTGCGTCCGCGTCTACCAAAAGATGCATGCGCATGCTTAAAACGCGTTTTGGCACAAATCCATGTGCGGGTGCTAAAAAGAGCAGCATCGGCATGCTTTTCACGTCGTTTGGTAGAAATCCACACGCGCGTTCTGCCAAAAGCACCATTTGCATGCCTATCGTGTGGTTTTGCAGAAAACTGCGTCCGCGTCTACCAAAAGATGCATGCGCATGCTTAAAACGCGTTTTGGCACAAATCCATGTGCGGGTGCTAAAAAGAGCAGCATCGGCATGCTTTTCACGTCGTTTGGTAGAAATCCACGCGCGCGTTCTGCCAAAAGCACCATTTGCATGCATATCGTGTGGTTTTGCAGAAAACTGCGTCCGCGTCTACCAAAAGATGCATGCGCATGCTTAAAACGCGCTTTGGCACAAATCCATGTGCGGATGTTAAAAAGAGCAGCATCGGCATGCTTTTCACGTCGTTTGGTAGAAATCCACGCGCGCGTTCTGCCAAAAGCACCATTTGCATGCATATCGTGTGGTTTTGCAGAAAACTGCGTCCGCGTCTACCAAAAGATGCATGCTCATGCTTAAAACGCGTTTTGGCACAAATCCATGTGCGGGTGCTAAAAAGAGCAGCATCGGCATGCTTTTCACGTCGTTTGGTAGAAATGCACACGCGCGTTCTGCCAAAAGCACCATTTGCATGCATATCGTGTGGTTTTGCAGAAAACTGCGTCCGCGTCTACCAAAAGATGCATGCGCATGCTTAAAACGCACTTTGGCACAAATCCATGTGCGGGTGCTAAAAAGAGCAGCATCGGCATGCTTTTCACGTCGTTTGCTAGAAATCCACGCGCGCGTTCTGCCAAAAGCACCATTTGCATGCCTATCGTGTGGTTTTGCAGAAAACTGAGTCCGCGTCTACCAAAAGATGCATGCGCATGCTTAAAACGCGTTTTGGCACAAATCCATGTGCGGGTGCTAAAAAGAGCAGCATCGGCATGCTTTTCACGTCGTTTGGTAGAAATCCACACGCGCGTTCTGCCAAAAGCACCATTTGCATGCCTATCGTGTGGTTTTGCAGAAAACTGCGTCTACCAAAAGATGCATGCGCATGCTTAAAACGCGTTTTGGCACAAATCCATGTGCGGATGTTAAAAAGAGCAGCATCGGCATGCTTTTCACGTCGTTTGGTAGAAATCCACGCGCGCGTTCTGCCAAAAGCACCATTTGCATGCATATCGTGTGGTTTTGCAGAAAACTGCGTCCGCGTCTACCAAAAGATGCATGTGCATGCTAAAAACGCGTTTTGGCACAAATCCATGTGCGGATGTTAAAAAGAGCAGCATCGGCATGCTTTTCACGTCGTTTGGTAGAAATCCACGCGCGCGTTCTGCCAAAAGCACCATTTGCATGCATATCGTGTGGTTTTGCAGAAAACTGCGTCCGCGTCTACCAAAAGATGCATGCGCATGCTTAAAACGCGTTTTGGCACAAATCCATGTGCGGGTGCTAAAAAGAGCAGCATCGGCATGCTTTTCACGTCGTTTGGTAGAAATCCACACGCGCGTTCTGCCAAAAGCACCATTTGCATGCCTATCGTGTGGTTTTGCAGAAAACTGCGTCCGCGTCTACCAAAAGATGCATGCGCATGCTTAAAACGCGCTTTGGCACAAATCCATGTGCGGATGTTAAAAAGAGCAGCATCGGCATGCTTTTCACGTCGTTTGGTAGAAATCCACACGCGCGTTCTGCCAAAAGCACCATTTGCATGCATATCGTGTGGTTTTGCAGAAAACTGCGTCCGCGTCTACCAAAAGATGCATGTGCATGCTAAAAACGCGTTTTGGCACAAATCCATGTGCGGATGTTAAAAAGAGCAGCATCGGCATGCTTTTCACGTCGTTTGGTAGAAATCCACACGCGCGTTCTGCCAAAAGCACCATTTGCATGCATATCGTGTGGTTTTGCAGAAAACTGCGTCCGCGTCTACCAAAAGATGCATGCGCATGCTTAAAACGCGCTTTGGCACAAATCCATGTGCGGGTGCTAAAAAGAGCAGCATCGGCATGCTTTCACGTCGTTTGGTAGAAATCCACACGCGCGTTCTGCCAAAAGCACCATTTGCATGCCTATCGTGTGTTTTGCAGAAAACTGCGTCCGCGTCTACCAAAACATGCATGCGCATGCTTAAAACGCGTTTTGGCACAAATCCATGTGCGGGTGCTAAAAAGAGCAGCATCGGCATGCTTTTCACGTCGTTTGGTAGAAATCCACACGCGCGTTCTGCCAAAAGCACCATTTGCATGCATATCGTGTGGTTTTGCAGAAAACTGCGTCCGCGTCTACCAAAAGATGCATGTGCATGCTAAAACGCGTTTGGCACAAATCCATGTGCGGGTGCTAAAAAGAGCAGCATCGGCATGCTTTTCACGTCGTTTGGTAGAAATCCATGCGCGCGTTCTGCCAAAAGCACCATTTGCATGCTATCGTGTGGTTTTGCAGAAAACTGCGTCCGCGTCTACCAAAAGATGCATGCGCATGCTTAAAACGCGTTTTGGCACAAATCCATGTGCGGATGTTAAAAAGAGCAGCATCGGCATGCTTTTCACGTCGTTTGGTAGAAATCCACGCGCGCGTTCTGCCAAAAGCACCATTTGCATGCATATCGTGTGGTTTTGCAGAAAACTGCGTCCGCGTCTACCAAAAGATGCATGCGCATGCTTAAAACGCGTTTTGGCACAAATCCATGTGCGGGTGCTAAAAAGAGCAGCATCGGCATGCTTTTCACGTCGTTTGGTAGAAATCCACACGCGCGTTCTGCAAAAAGCACCATTTGCATGCCTATCGTGTGGTTTTGCAGAAAACTGCGTCCGCGTCTACCAAAAGATGCATGCGCATGCTTAAAACGCGCTTTGGCACAAATCCATGTGCGGATGTTAAAAAGAGCAGCATCGGCATGCTTTTCACGTCGTTTGGTAGAAATCCACGCGCGCGTTCTGCCAAAAGCACCATTTGCATGCATATCGTGTGGTTTGCAGAAAACTGCGTCCGCGTCTACCAAAAGATGCATGTGCATGCTAAAAACGCGTTTTGGCACAAATCCATGTGCGGATGTTAAAAAGAGCAGCATCGGCATGCTTTTCACGTCGTTTGGTAGAAATCCACGCGCGCGTTCTGCCAAAAGCACCATTTGCATGCATATCGTGTGGTTTTGCAGAAAACTGCGTCCGCGTCTACCAAAAGATGCATGCGCATGCTTAAAACGCGTTTTGGCACAAATCCATGTGCGGATGTTAAAAAGAGCAGCATCGGCATGCTTTTCACGTCGTTTGGTAGAAATCCACACGCGCGTTCTGCCAAAAGCACCATTTGCATGCATATCGTGTAGTTTTGCAGAAAACTGCGTCCGCGTCTACCAAAAGATGCATGCGCATGCTAAAAACGCGTTTTGGCACAAATCCATGTGCGGATGTTAAAAAGAGCAGCATCGGCATGCTTTTCACGTCGTTTGGTAGAAATCCACACGCGCGTTCTGCCAAAAGCACCATTTGCATGCCTATCGTGTGGTTTTGCAGAAAACTGCGTCCGCGTCTACCAAAAGATGCATGCGCATGCTTAAAACGCGCTTTGGCACAAATCCATGTGCGGATGTTAAAAAGAGCAGCATCGGCATGCTTTTCACGTCGTTTGGTAGAAATCCACACGCGCGTTCTGCCAAAAGCACCATTTGCATGCATATCGTGTGGTTTTGCAGAAAACTGCGTCCGCGTCTACCAAAAGATGCATGTGCATGCTAAAAACGCGTTTTGGCACAAATCCATGTGCGGATGTTAAAAAGAGCAGCATCGGCATGCTTTTCACGTCGTTTGGTAGAAATCCACACGCGCGTTCTGCCAAAAGCACCATTTTCATGCATATCGTGTGGTTTTGCAGAAAACTGCGTCCGCGTCTACCAAAAGATGCATGCGCATGCTAAAAACGCGTTTTGGCACAAATCCATGTGCGGGTGCTAAAAAGAGCAGCATCGGCATGCTTTTCACGTCGTTTGGTAGAAATCCACGCGCGCGTTCTGCCAAAAGCACCATTTGCATGCCTATCGTGTGGTTTTGCAGAAAACTGCGTCCGCGTCTACCAAAAGATGCATGCGCATGCTTAAAACGCGTTTTGGCACAAATCCATGTGCGGATGTTAAAAAGAGCAGCATCGGCATGCTTTTCACGTCGTTTGTAGAAATCCACGCGCGCGTTCTGCCAAAAGCACCATTTGCATGCATATCGTGTGGTTTTGCAGAAAACTGCGTCCGCGTCTACGAAAAGATGCATGCGCATGCTTAAAACGCGTTTTGGCACAAATCCATGTGCGGGTGCTAAAAAGAGCAGCATCGGCATGCTTTTCACGTCGTTTGGTAGAAATCCACGCGCGCGTTCTGCCAAAAGCACCATTTGCATGCATATCGTGTGGTTTTGCAGAAAACTGCGTCCGCGTCTACCAAAAGATGCATGCGCATGCTTAAAACGCGTTTTGGCACAAATCCATGTGCGGGTGCTAAAAAGAGCAGCATCGGCATGCTTTTCACGTCGTTTGGTAGAAATCCACACGCGCGTTCTGCCAAAAGCACCATTTGCATGCCTATCGTGTGGTTTTGCAGAAAACTGCGTCCGCGTCTACCAAAAGATGCATGCGCATGCTTAAAACGCGCTTTGCACAAATCCATGTGCGGATGTTAAAAAGAGCAGCATCGGCATGCTTTTCACGTCGTTTGGTAGAAATCCACACGCGCGTTCTGCCAAAAGCACCATTTGCATGCATATCGTGTGGTTTTGCAGAAAACTGCGTCCGCGTCTACCAAAAGATGCATGCGCATGCTTAAAACGCGCTTTGGCACAAATCCATGTGCGGATGTTAAAAAGAGCAGCATCGGCATGCTTTTCACGTCGTTTGGTAGAAATCCACGCGCGCGTTCTGCCAAAAGCACCATTTGCATGCATATCGTGTGGTTTTGCAGAAAACTGCGTCCGCGTCTACCAAAAGATGCATGCGCATGCTTAAAACGCGTTTTGGCACAAATCCATGTGCGGGTGCTAAAAAGAGCAGCATCGGCATGCTTTTCACGTCGTTTGGTAGAAATCCACACGCGCGTTCTGCCAAAAGCACCATTTGCATGCATATCGTGTGGTTTTGCAGAAAACTGCGTCCGCGTCTACCAAAAGATGCATGCGCATGCTTAAAACGCGTTTTGGCACATATCCATGTGCGGGTGCTAAAAAGAGCAGCATCGGCATGCTTTTCACGTCGTTTGGTAGAAATCCACACGCGCGTTCTGCCAAAAGCACCATTTGCATGCATATCGTGTGGTTTTGCAGAAACTGCGTCCGCGTCTACCAAAAGATGCATGCGCATGCTTAAAACGCGCTTTGGCACAAATCCATGTGCGGGTGCTAAAAAGAGCAGCATCGGCATGCTTTTCACGTCGTTTGGTAGAAATCCACACGCGCGTTCTGCCAAAAGCACCATTTGCATGCCTATCGTGTGGTTTTGCAGAAAACTGCGTCCGCGTCTACCAAAACATGCATGCGCATGCTTAAAACGCGTTTTGGCACAAATCCATGTGCGGGTGCTAAAAGAGCAGCATCGGCATGCTTTTCACGTCGTTTGGTAGAAATCCACACGCGCGTTCTGCCAAAAGCACCATTTGCATGCATATCGTGTGGTTTTGCAGAAAACTGCGTCCGCGTCTACCAAAAGATGCATGTGCATGCTAAAAACGCGTTTTGGCACAAATCCATGTGCGGGTGCTAAAAAGAGCAGCATCGGCATGCTTTTCACGTCGTTTGGTAGAAATCCATGCGCGCGTTCTGCCAAAAGCACCATTTGCATGCCTATCGTGTGGTTTTGCAGAAACCTGCGTCCGCGTCTACCAAAAGATGCATGCGCATGCTTAAAACGCGTTTTGGCACAAATCCATGTGCGGATGTTAAAAGAGCAGCATCGGCATGCTTTTCACGTCGTTTGGTAGAAATCCACGCGCGCGTTCTGCCAAAAGCACCATTTGCATGCATATCGTGTGGTTTTGCAGAAAACTGCGTCCGCGTCTACCAAAAGATGCATGCGCATGCTTAAAACGCGTTTTGGCACAAATCCATGTGCGGGTGCTAAAAAGAGCAGCATCGGCATGCTTTTCACGTCGTTTGGTAGAAATCCACACGCGCGTTCTGCAAAAGCACCATTTGCATGCCTATCGTGTGGTTTTGCAGAAAACTGCGTCCGCGTCTACCAAAGATGCATGCGCATGCTTAAAACGCGCTTTGGCACAAATCCATGTGCGGATGTTAAAAAGAGCAGCATCGGCATGCTTTTCACGTCGTTTGGTAGAAATCCACGCGCGCGTTCTGCCAAAAGCACCATTTGCATGCATATCGTGTGGTTTTGCAGAAAACTGCGTCCGCGTCTACCAAAAGATGCATGCGCATGCTTAAAAACGCGTTTTGGCACAAATCCATGTGCGGGTGCTAAAAAGAGCAGCATCGGCATGCTTTTCACGTCGTTTGGTAGAAATCCACACGCGCGTTCTGCCAAAAGCACCATTTGCATGCCTATCGTGTGGTTTTGCAGAAAACTGCGTCCGCGTCTACCAAAAGATGCATGCGCATGCTTAAAACGCGCTTTGGCACAAATCCATGTGCGGATGTTAAAAAGAGCAGCATCGGCATGCTTTTCACGTCGTTTGGTAGAAATCCACACGCGCGTTCTGCCAAAAGCACCATTTGCATGCATATCGTGTGGTTTTGCAGAAAACTGCGTCGCGTCTACCAAAAGATGCATGTGCATGCTAAAAACGCGTTTTGGCACAAATCCATGTGCGGATGTTAAAAAGAGCAGCATCGGCATGCTTTTCACGTCGTTTGGTAGAAATCCACACGCGCGTTCTGCCAAAAGCACCATTTGCATGCATATCGTGTGGTTTTGCAGAAAACTGCGTCCGCGTCTACCAAAAGATGCATGCGCATGCTTAAAACGCGCTTTGGCACAAATCCATGTGCGGGTGCTAAAAAGAGCAGCATCGGCATGCTTTTCACGTCGTTTGGTAGAAATCCACACGCGCGTTCTGCCAAAAGCACCATTTGCATGCCTATCGTGTGGTTTTGCAGAAACTGCGTCCGCGTCTACAAAACATGCATGCGCATGCTTAAAACGCGTTTTGGCACAAATCCATGTGCGGGTGCTAAAAAGAGCAGCATCGGCATGCTTTTCACGTCGTTTGGTAGAAATCCACACGCGCGTTCTGCCAAAAGCACCATTTGCATGCATATCGTGTGGTTTTGCAGAAAACTGCGTCCGCGTCTACAAAAGATGCATGTGCATGCTAAAACGCGTTTTGGCACAAATCCATGTGCGGGTGCTAAAAAGAGCAGCATCGGCATGCTTTTCACGTCGTTTGGTAGAAATCCATGCGCGCGTTCTGCCAAAAGCACCATTTGCATGCCTATCGTGTGGTTTTGCAGAAAACTGCGTCCGCGTCTACCAAAACGATGCATGCGCATGCTTAAAACGCGTTTTGGCACAAATCCATGTGCGGATGTTAAAAAGAGCAGCATCGGCATGCTTTTCACGTCGTTGGTAGAAATCCACGCGCGCGTTCTGCCAAAAGCACCATTTGCATGCATATCGTGTGGTTTGCAGAAAACTGCGTCGCGTCTACCAAAAGATGCATGCGCATGCTTAAAACGCGTTTTGGCACAAATCCATGTGCGGGTGCTAAAAAGAGCAGCATCGGCATGCTTTTCACGTCGTTTGGTAGAAATCCACACGCGCGTTCTGCAAAAGCACCATTTGCATGCCTATCGTGTGGTTTTGCAGAAAACTGCGTCCGCGTCTACCAAAAGATGCATGCGCATGCTTAAAACGCGCTTTGGCACAAATCCATGTGCGGATGTTAAAAAGAGCAGCATCGGCATGCTTTTCACGTCGTTTGGTAGAAATCCACGCGCGCGTTCTGCCAAAAGCACCATTTGCATGCATATCGTGTGGTTTTGCAGAAAACTGCGTCCGCGTCTACCAAAAGATGCATGCGCATGCTTAAAAACGCGTTTTGGCACAAATCCATGTGCGGATGTTAAAAAGAGCAGCATCGGCATGCTTTTCACGTCGTTTGGTAGAAATCCACACGCGCGTTCTGCCAAAAGCACCATTTGCATGCATATCGTGTGGTTTTGCAGAAAACTGCGTCCGCGTCTACCAAAAGATGCATGTGCATGCTAAAAACGCGTTTTGGCACAAATCCATGTGCGGATGTTAAAAAGAGCAGCATCGGCATGCTTTTCACGTCGTTTGTAGAAATCACACGCGCGTTCTGCCAAAAGCACCATTTGCATGCCTATCGTGTGGTTTGCAGAAAACTGCGTCCGCGTCTACCAAAAGATGCATGTGCATGCTAAAAACGCGTTTTGGCACAAATCCATGTGCGGTGCTAAAAAGAGCAGCATCGGCATGCTTTTCACGTCGTTTGGTAGAAATCCACACGCGCGTTCTGCCAAAAGCACCATTTGCATGCATATCGTGTGGTTTTGCAGAAACTGCGTCCGCGTCTATCAAAAGATGCATGCGCATGCTAAAACGCGCTTTGGCACAAATCCATGTGCGGATGTTAAAAAGAGCAGCATCGGCATGCTTTTCACGTCGTTTGGTAGAAATCCACACGCGCGTTCTGCCAAAAGCACCATTTGCATGCATATCGTGTGGTTTTGCAGAAAACTGCGTCCGCGTCTACCAAAAGATGCATGTGCATGCCAAAAACGCGTTTTGGCAACAAATCTCATGTGCGGATGTTAAGAAGAGCAGCATCGGCATGCTTTTCACGTCGTTTGGTAGAAATCCACACGCGCGTTCTGCCAAAAGCACCATTTTCATGCATATCGTGTGGTTTTGCAGAAAACTGCGTCCGCGTCTACCAAAAGATGCATGTGCATGCTAAAAACGCGTTTTGGCACAAATCCATGTGCGGGTGCTAAAAAGAGCAGCATCGCATGCTTTTCACGTCGTTTGTAGAAATCCACGCGCGCGTTCTGCCAAAAGCACCATTTGCATGCCTATCGTGTGGTTTTGCAGAAAACTGCGTCCGCGTCTACCAAAAGATGCATGCGCATGCTTAAAAACGCGTTTTGGCACAAATCATGTGCGTGTTAAAAAGAGCAGCATCGGCATGGCTTTTCACGTCGTTTGTAGAAATCCACGCGCGCGTTCTGCCAAAGCACCATTTGCTGCATATCGTGTGGTTTTGCAGAAAACTGCGTCGCGTCTACCAAAAGATGCATGCGCATGCTTAAAACGCGTTTTGGCACAAATCCATGTGCGGGTGCTAAAAAGAGCAGCATCGGCATGCTTTTTCACGTCGTTTGGTAGAAATCCACACGCGCGTTCTGCCAAAGCAACCATTTGCATGCCATATCGTGTGTTTTGCAGAAAACTGCGTCCGCGTCTACCAAAAGATGCATGCGAACTGCGTCCGCGTCTACCAAAAGATGCATGCGCATGCTTAAAACGCGTTTTGGCACAAATCCATGTGCGGATGTTAAAAAGAGCAGCATCGGCATGCTTTTCACGTCGTTTGGTAGAAATCCACGCGCGCGTTCTGCCAAAAGCACCATTTGCATGCATATCGTGTGGTTTTGCAGAAAACTGCGTCTGCGTCTACCAAAAGATGCATGCGCATGCTTAAAACGCGTTTTGGCACAAATCCATGTGCGGGTGCTAAAAAGAGCAGCATCGGCATGCTTTTCACGTCGTTTGGTAGAAATCCACACGCGCGTTCTGCCAAAAGCACCATTTGCATGCCTATCGTGTGGTTTTGCAGAAAACTGCGTCCGCGTCTACCAAAAGATGCATGCGCATGCTTAAAACGCGTTTTGGCACAAATCCAATTGCGGGTGCTAAAAAGAGCAGCATCGGCATGCTTTTCACGTCGTTTGGTAGAAATCCACACGCGCGTTCTGCCAAAAGCACCATTTGCATGCCTATCGTGTGGTTTTGCAGAAAACTGCGTCCGCGTCTACCAAAAGATGCATGCGCATGCTTAAAACGCGCTTTGGCACAAATCCATGTGCGGATGTTAAAAAGAGCAGCATCGGCATGCTTTTCACGTCGTTTGGTAGAAATCCACACGCGCGTTCTGCCAAAAGCACCATTTGCATGCATATCGTGTGGTTTTGCAGAAAACTGCGTCCGCGTCTACCAAAAGATGCATGTGCATGCTAAAAACGCGTTTTGGCACAAATCCATGTGCGGGTGCTAAAAAGAGCAGCATCGGCATGCTTTTCACGTCGTTTGGTAGAAATCCACGCGCGCGTTCTGCCAAAAGCACCATTTGCATGCATATCGTGTGGTTTTGCAGAAAACTGCGTCCGCGTCTACCAAAAGATGCATGCGCATGCTTAAAACGCGCTTTGGCACAAATCCATATGCGGATGTTAAAAAGAGCAGCGTCGGCATGCTTTTCACGTCGTTTGGTAGAAATCCACACGCGCGTTCTGCCAAAAGCACCATTTGCATGCCTATCGTGTGGTTTTGCAGAAAACTGCGTCCGCGTCTACCAAAAGATGCATGCGCATGCTTAAAACGCGCTTTGGCACAAATCCATGTGCGGGTGCTAAAAAGAGCAGCATCGGCATGCTTTTCACGTCGTTTGGTAGAAATCCACGCGCGCGTTCTGCCAAAAGCACCATTTGCATGCATATCGTGTGGTTTTGCAGAAAACTGCGTCCGCGTCTACCAAAAGATGCATGCGCATGCTTAAAACGCGTTTTGGCACAAATCCATGTGCGGGTGCTAAAAAGAGCAGCATCGGCATGCTTTTCACGTCGTTTGGTAGAAATCCACACGCGCGTTCTGCCAAAAGCACCATTTGCATGCCTATCGTGTGGTTTTGCAGAAAACTGCGTCCGCGTCTACCAAAAGATGCATGTGCATGCTAAAAACGCGTTTTGGCACAAATCCATGTGCGGGTGCTAAAAAGAGCAGCATCGGCATGCTTTTCACGTCGTTTGGTAGAAATCCACGCGCGCGTTCTGCCAAAAGCACCATTTGCATGCATATCGTGTGGTTTTGCAGAAAACTGCGTCCGCGTCTACCAAAAGATGCATGCGCATGCTTAAAACGCGTTTTGGCACAAATCCATGTGCGGGTGCTAAAAAGAGCAGCATCGGCATGCTTTTCACGTCGTTTGGTAGAAATCCACACGCGCGTTCTGCCAAAAGCACCATTTGCATGCCTATCGTGTGGTTTTGCAGAAAACTGCGTCCGCGTCTACCAAAAGATGCATGCGCATGCTTAAAACGCGCTTTGGCACAAATCCATGTGCGGATGTTAAAAAGAGCAGCATCGGCATGCTTTTCACGTCGTTTGGTAGAAATCCACACGCGCGTTCTGCCAAAAGCACCATTTGCATGCATATCGTGTGGTTTTGCAGAAAACTGCGTCCGCGTCTACCAAAAGATGCATGTGCATGCTAAAAACGCGTTTTGGCACAAATCCATGTGCGGATGTTAAAAAGAGCAGCATCGGCATGCTTTTCACGTCGTTTGGTAGAAATCCACACGCGCGTTCTGCCAAAAGCACCATTTGCATGCCTATCGTGTGGTTTTGCAGAAAACTGCGTCCGCGTCTACCAAAAGATGCATGCGCATGCTTAAAACGCGTTTTGGCACAAATCCATGTGCGGGTGCTAAAAAGAGCAGCATCGGCACGCTTTTCACGTCGTTTGGTAGAAATCCACACGCGCGTTCTGCCAAAAGCACCATTTGCATGCATATCGTGTGGTTTTGCAGAAAACTGCGTCCGCGTCTACCAAAAGATGCATGTGCATGCTAAAAACGCGTTTTGGCACAAATCCATGTGCGGATGTTAAAAAGAGCAGCATCGGCATGCTTTTCACGTCGTTTGGTAGAAATCCACGCGCGCGTTCTGCCAAAAGCACCATTTGCATGCATATCGTGTGGTTTTGCAGAAAACTGCGTCCGCGTCTACCAAAAGATGCATGCGCATGCTTAAAACGCGCTTTGGCACAAATCCATGTGCGGGTGCTAAAAAGAGCAGCATCGGCATGCTTTTCACGTCGTTTGGTAGAAATCCACACGCGCGTTCTGCCAAAAGCACCATTTGCATGCCTATCGTGTGGTTTTGCAGAAAACTGCGTCCGCGTCTACCAAAAGATGCATGCGCATGCTTAAAACGCGTTTTGGCACAAATCCATGTGCGGGTGCTAAAAAGAGCAGCATCGGCATGCTTTTCACGTCGTTTGGTAGAAATCCACACGCGCGTTCTGCCAAAAGCACCATTTGCATGCATATCGTGTGGTTTTGCAGAAAACTGCGTCCGCGTCTACCAAAAGATGCATGCGCATGCTTAAAACGCGCTTTGGCACAAATCCATGTGCGGGTGCTAAAAAGAGCAGCATCGGCATGCTTTTCACGTCGTTTGGTAGAAATCCACACGCGCGTTCTGCCAAAAGCACCATTTGCATGCCTATCGTGTGGTTTTGCAGAAAACTGCGTCCGCGTCTACCAAAAGATGCATGCGCATGCTTAAAACGCGTTTTGGCACAAATCCATGTGCGGGTGCTAAAAAGAGCAGCATCGGCATGCTTTTCACGTCGTTTGGTAGAAATCCACACGCGCGTTCTGCCAAAAGCACCATTTGCATGCCTATCGTGTGGTTTTGCAGAAAACTGCGTCCGCGTCTACCAAAAGATGCATGCGCATGCTTAAAACGCGTTTTGGCACAAATCCATGTGCGGGTGCTAAAAAGAGTAGCATCGGCATGCTTTTCACGTCGTTTGGTAGAAATCCACACGCGCGTTCTGCCAAAAGCACCATTTGCATGCCTATCGTGTGGTTTTGCAGAAAACTGCGTCCGCGTCTACCAAAAGATGCATGCGCATGCTTAAAACGCGTTTTGGCACAAATCCATGTGCGGGTGCTAAAAAGAGCAGCATCGGCATGCTTTTCACGTCGTTTGGTAGAAATCCACACGCGCGTTCTGCCAAAAGCACCATTTGCATGCCTATCGTGTGGTTTTGCAGAAAACTGCGTCCGCGTCTACCAAAAGATGCATGCGCATGCTTAAAACGCGCTTTGGCACAAATCCATGTGCGGATGTTAAAAAGAGCAGCATCGGCATGCTTTTCACGTCGTTTGGTAGAAATCCACACGCGCGTTCTGCCAAAAGCACCATTTGCATGCATATCGTGTGGTTTTGCAGAAAACTGCGTCTGCGTCTACCAAAAGATGCATGTGCATGCTAAAAACGCGTTTTGGCACAAATCCATGTGCGGATGTTAAAAAGAGCAGCATCGGCATGCTTTTCACGTCGTTTGGTAGAAATCCACACGCGCGTTCTGCCAAAAGCACCATTTGCATGCCTATCGTGTGGTTTTGCAGAAAACTGCGTCCGCGTCTACCAAAAGATGCATGCGCATGCTTAAAACGCGTTTTGGCACAAATCCATGTGCGGGTGCTAAAAAGAGCAGCATCGGCATGCTTTTCACGTCGTTTGGTAGAAATCCACACGCGCGTTCTGCCAAAAGCACCATTTGCATGCATATCGTGTGGTTTTGCAGAAAACTGCGTCCGCGTCTACCAAAAGATGCATGTGCATGCTAAAAACGCGTTTTGGCACAAATCCATGTGCGGATGTTAAAAAGAGCAGCATCGGCATGCTTTTCACGTCGTTTGGTAGAAATCCACGCGCGCGTTCTGCCAAAAGCACCATTTGCATGCATATCGTGTGGTTTTGCAGAAAACTGCGTCCGCGTCTACCAAAAGATGCATGCGCATGCTTAAAACGCGCTTTGGCACAAATCCATGTGCGGGTGCTAAAAAGAGCAGCATCGGCATGCTTTTCACGTCGTTTGGTAGAAATCCACACGCGCGTTCTGCCAAAAGCACCATTTGCATGCCTATCGTGTGGTTTTGCAGAAAACTGCGTCCGCGTCTACCAAAAGATGCATGCGCATGCTTAAAACGCGTTTTGGCACAAATCCATGTGCGGGTGCTAAAAAGAGCAGCATCGGCATGCTTTTCACGTCGTTTGGTAGAAATCCACACGCGCGTTCTGCCAAAAGCACCATTTGCATGCCTATCGTGTGGTTTTGCAGAAAACTGCGTCCGCGTCTACCAAAAGATGCATGCGCATGCTTAAAACGCGTTTTGGCACAAATCCATGTGCGGGTGCTAAAAAGAGCAGCATCGGCATGCTTTTCACGTCGTTTGGTAGAAATCCACACGCGCGTTCTGCCAAAAGCACCATTTGCATGCATATCGTGTGGTTTTGCAGAAAACTGCGTCCGCGTCTACCAAAAGATGCATGTGCATGCTAAAAACGCGTTTTGGCACAAATCCATGTGCGGGTGCTAAAAAGAGCAGCATCGGCATGCTTTTCACGTCGTTTGGTAGAAATCCACGCGCGCGTTCTGCCAAAAGCACCATTTGCATGCATATCGTGTGGTTTTGCAGAAAACTGCGTCCGCGTCTACCAAAAGATGCATGCGCATGCTTAAAACGCGCTTTGGCACAAATCCATATGCGGATGTTAAAAAGAGCAGCGTCGGCATGCTTTTCACGTCGTTTGGTAGAAATCCACACGCGCGTTCTGCCAAAAGCACCATTTGCATGCCTATCGTGTGGTTTTGCAGAAAACTGCGTCCGCGTCTACCAAAAGATGCATGCGCATGCTTAAAACGCGCTTTGGCACAAATCCATGTGCGGGTGCTAAAAAGAGCAGCATCGGCATGCTTTTCACGTCGTTTGGTAGAAATCCACGCGCGCGTTCTGCCAAAAGCACCATTTGCATGCATTACGTGTGGTTTTGCAGAAAACTGCGTCCGCGTCTACCAAAAGATGCATGCGCATGCTTAAAACGCGTTTTGGCACAAATCCATGTGCGGGTGCTAAAAAGAGCAGCATCGGCATGCTTTTCACGTCGTTTGGTAGAAATCCACACGCGCGTTCTGCCAAAAGCACCATTTGCATGCCTATCGTGTGGTTTTGCAGAAAACTGCGTCCGCGTCTACCAAAAGATGCATGTGCATGCTAAAAACGCGTTTTGGCACAAATCCATGTGCGGGTGCTAAAAAGAGCAGCATCGGCATGCTTTTCACGTCGTTTGGTAGAAATCCACGCGCGCGTTCTGCCAAAAGCACCATTTGCATGCATATCGTGTGGTTTTGCAGAAAACTGCGTCCGCGTCTACCGAAAGATGCATGCGCATGCTTAAAACGCGTTTTGGCACAAATCCATGTGCGGGTGCTAAAAAGAGCAGCATCGGCATGCTTTTCACGTCGTTTGGTAGAAATCCACACGCGCGTTCTGCCAAAAGCACCATTTGCATGCCTATCGTGTGGTTTTGCAGAAAACTGCGTCCGCGTCTACCAAAAGATGCATGCGCATGCTTAAAACGCGCTTTGGCACAAATCCATGTGCGGATGTTAAAAAGAGCAGCATCGGCATGCTTTTCACGTCGTTTGGTAGAAATCCACGCGCGCGTTCTGCCAAAAGCACCATTTGCATGCATATCGTGTGGTTTTGCAGAAAACTGCGTCCGCGTCTACCAAAAGATGCATGCGCATGCTTAAAACGCGTTTTGGCACAAATCCATGTGCGGGTGCTAAAAAGAGCAGCATCGGCATGCTTTTCACGTCGTTTGGTAGAAATCCACACGCGCGTTCTGCCAAAAGCACCATTTGCATGCCTATCGTGTGGTTTTGCAGAAAACTGCGTCCGCGTCTACCAAAAGATGCATGCGCATGCTTAAAACGCGCTTTGGCACAAATCCATGTGCGGATGTTAAAAAGAGCAGCATCGGCATGCTTTTCACGTCGTTTGGTAGAAATCCACACGCGCGTTCTGCCAAAAGCACCATTTGCATGCATATCGTGTGGTTTTGCAGAAAACTGCGTCCGCGTCTACCAAAAGATGCATGTGCATGCTAAAAACGCGTTTTGGCACAAATCCATGTGCGGATGTTAAAAAGAGCAGCATCGGCATGCTTTTCACGTCGTTTGGTACAAATCCACACGCGCGTTCTGCCAAAAGCACCATTTGCATGCCTATCGTGTGGTTTTGCAGAAAACTGCGTCCGCGTCTACCAAAAGATGCATGCGCATGCTTAAAACGCGTTTTGGCACAAATCCATGTGCGGGTGCTAAAAAGAGCAGCATCGGCATGCTTTTCACATCGTTTGGTAGAAATCCACACGCGCGTTCTGCCAAAAGCACCATTTGCATGCATATCGTGTGGTTTTGCAGAAAACTGCGTCCGCGTCTACCAAAAGATGCATGTGCATGCTAAAAACGCGTTTTGGCACAAATCCATGTGCGGATGTTAAAAAGAGCAGCATCGGCATGCTTTTCACGTCGTTTGGTAGAAATCCACGCGCGCGTTCTGCCAAAAGCACCATTTGCATGCATATCGTGTGGTTTTGCAGAAAACTGCGTCCGCGTCTACCAAAAGATGCATGCGCATGCTTAAAACGCGCTTTGGCACAAATACATGTGCGGGTGCTAAAAAGAGCAGCATCGGCATGCTTTTCACGTCGTTTGGTAGAAATCCACACGCGCGTTCTGCCAAAAGCACCATTTGCATGCCTATCGTGTGGTTTTGCAGAAAACTGCGTCCGGGTCTACCAAAAGATGCATGCGCATGCTTAAAACGCGTTTTGGCACAAATCCATGTGCGGGTGCTAAAAAGAGCAGCATCGGCATGCTTTTCACGTCGTTTGGTAGAAATCCACACGCGCGTTCTGCCAAAAGCACCATTTGCATGCCTATCGTGTGGTTTTGCAGAAAACTGCGTCCGCGTCTACCAAAAGATGCATGCGCATGCTTAAAACGCGCTTTGGCACAAATCCATGTGCGGATGTTAAAAAGAGCAGCATCGGCATGCTTTTCACGTCGTTTGGTAGAAATCCACGCGCGCGTTCTGCCAAAAGCACCATTTGCATGCATATCGTGTGGTTTTGCAGAAAACTGCGTCCGCGTCTACCAAAAGATGCATGCGCATGCTTAAAACGCGTTTTGGCACAAATCCATGTGCGGGTGCTAAAAAGAGTAGCATCGGCATGCTTTTCACGTCGTTTGGTAGAAATCCACACGCGCGTTCTGCCAAAAGCACCATTTGCATGCCTATCGTGTGGTTTTGCAGAAAACTGCGTCCGCGTCTACCAAAAGATGCATGCGCATGCTTAAAACGCGTTTTGGCACAAATCCATGTGCGGGTGCTAAAAAGAGCAGCATCGGCATGCTTTTCACGTCGTTTGGTAGAAATCCACACGCGCGTTCTGCCAAAAGCACCATTTGCATGCCTATCGTGTGGTTTTGCAGAAAACTGCGTCCGCGTCTACCAAAAGATGCATGCGCATGCTTAAAACGCGTTTTGGCACAAATCCATGTGCGGGTGCTAAAAAGAGTAGCATCGGCATGCTTTTCACGTCGTTTGGTAGAAATCCACACGCGCGTTCTGCCAAAAGCACCATTTGCATGCCTATCGTGTGGTTTTGCAGAAAACTGCGTCCGCGTCTACCAAAAGATGCATGCGCATGCTTAAAACGCGTTTTGGCACAAATCCATGTGCGGGTGCTAAAAAGAGCAGCATCGGCATGCTTTTCACGTCGTTTGGTAGAAATCCACACGCGCGTTCTGCCAAAAGCACCATTTGCATGCCTATCGTGTGGTTTTGCAGAAAACTGCGTCCGCGTCTACCAAAAGATGCATGTGCATGCTAAAAACGCGTTTTGGCACAAATCCATGTGCGGGTGCTAAAAAGAGCAGCATCGGCATGCTTTTCACGTCGTTTGGTAGAAATCCACGCGCGCGTTCTGCCAAAAGCACCATTTGCATGCATATCGTGTGGTTTTGCAGAAAACTGCGTCCGCGTCTACCAAAAGATGCATGCGCATGCTTAAAACGCGTTTTGGCACAAATCCATGTGCGGGTGCTAAAAAGAGCAGCATCGGCATGCTTTTCACGTCGTTTGGTAGAAATCCACACGCGCGTTCTGCCAAAAGCACCATTTGCATGCCTATCGTGTGGTTTTGCAGAAAACTGCGTCCGCGTCTACCAAAAGATGCATGCGCATGCTTAAAACGCGCTTTGGCACAAATCCATGTGCGGATGTTAAAAAGAGCAGCATCGGCATGCTTTTCACGTCGTTTGGTAGAAATCCACGCGCGCGTTCTGCCAAAAGCACCATTTGCATGCATATCGTGTGGTTTTGCAGAAAACTGCGTCCGCGTCTACCAAAAGATGCATGCGCATGCTTAAAACGCGTTTTGGCCCAAATCCATGTGCGGGTGCTAAAAAGAGCAGCATCGGCATGCTTTTCACGTCGTTTGGTAGAAATCCACACGCGCGTTCTGCCAAAAGCACCATTTGCATGCCTATCGTGTGGTTTTGCAGAAAACTGCGTCCGCGTCTACCAAAAGATGCATGCGCATGCTTAAAACGCGCTTTGGCACAAATCCATGTGCGGATGTTAAAAAGAGCAGCATCGGCATGCTTTTCACGTCATTTGGTAGAAATCCACACGCGCGTTCTGCCAAAAGCACCATTTGCATGCATATCGTGTGGTTTTGCAGAAAACTGCGTCCGCGTCTACCAAAAGATGCATGTGCATGCTAAAAACGCGTTTTGGCACAAATCCATGTGCGGATGTTAAAAAGAGCAGCATCGGCATGCTTTTCACGTCGTTTGGTAGAAATCCACACGCGCGTTCTGCCAAAAGCACCATTTGCATGCCTATCGTGTGGTTTTGCAGAAAACTGCGTCCGCGTCTACCAAAAGATGCATGCGCATGCTTAAAACGCGTTTTGGCACAAATCCATGTGCGGGTGCTAAAAAGAGCAGCATCGGCATGCTTTTCACGTCGTTTGGTAGAAATCCACACGCGCGTTCTGCCAAAAGCACCATTTGCATGCATATCGTGTGGTTTTGCAGAAAACTGCGTCCGCGTCTACCAAAAGATGCATGTGCATGCTAAAAACGCGTTTTGGCACAAATCCATGTGCGGATGTTAAAAAGAGCAGCATCGGCATGCTTTTCACGTCGTTTGGTAGAAATCCACACGCGCGTTCTGCCAAAAGCACCATTTGCATGCCTATCGTGTGGTTTTGCAGAAAACTGCGTCCGCGTCTACCAAAAGATGCATGCGCATGCTTAAAACGCGTTTTGGCACAAATCCATGTGCGGGTGCTAAAAAGAGCAGCATCGGCATGCTTTTCACGTCGTTTGGTAGAAATCCACACGCGCGTTCTGCCAAAAGCACCATTTGCATGCCTATCGTGTGGTTTTGCAGAAAACTGCGTCCGCGTCTACCAAAAGATGCATGCGCATGCTTAAAACGCGTTTTGGCACAAATCCATGTGCGGGTGCTAAAAAGAGCAGCATCGGCATGCTTTTCACGTCGTTTGGTAGAAATCCACACGCGCGTTCTGCCAAAAGCACCATTTGCATGCATATCGTGTGGTTTTGCAGAAAACTGCGTCCGCGTCTACCAAAAGATGCATGTGCATGCTAAAAACGCGTTTTGGCACAAATCCATGTGCGGGTGCTAAAAAGAGCAGCATCGGCATGCTTTTCACGTCGTTTGGTAGAAATCCACGCGCGCGTTCTGCCAAAAGCACCATTTGCATGCATATCGTGTGGTTTTGCAGAAAACTGCGTCCGCGTCTACCAAAAGATGCATGCGCATGCTTAAAACGCGCTTTGGCACAAATCCATATGCGGATGTTAAAAAGAGCAGCGTCGGCATGCTTTTCACGTCGTTTGGTAGAAATCCACACGCGCGTTCTGCCAAAAGCACCATTTGCATGCCTATCGTGTGGTTTTGCAGAAAACTGCGTCCGCGTCTACCAAAAGATGCATGCGCATGCTTAAAACGCGCTTTGGCACAAATCCATGTGCGGGTGCTAAAAAGAGCAGCATCGGCATGCTTTTCACGTCGTTTGGTAGAAATCCACGCGCGCGTTCTGCCAAAAGCACCATTTGCATGCATATCGTGTGGTTTTGCAGAAAACTGCGTCCGCGTCTACCAAAAGATGCATGCGCATGCTTAAAACGCGTTTTGGCACAAATCCATGTGCGGGTGCTAAAAAGAGCAGCATCGGCATGCTTTTCACGTCGTTTGGTAGAAATCCACACGCGCGTTCTGCCAAAAGCACCATTTGCATGCCTATCGTGTGGTTTTGCAGAAAACTGCGTCCGCGTCTACCAAAAGATGCATGTGCATGCTAAAAACGCGTTTTGGCACAAATCCATGTGCGGGTGCTAAAAAGAGCAGCATCGGCATGCTTTTCACGTCGTTTGGTAGAAATCCACGCGCGCGTTCTGCCAAAAGCACCATTTGCATGCATATCGTGTGGTTTTGCAGAAAACTGCGTCCGCGTCTACCGAAAGATGCATGCGCATGCTTAAAACGCGTTTTGGCACAAATCCATGTGCGGGTGCTAAAAAGAGCAGCATCGGCATGCTTTTCACGTCGTTTGGTAGAAATCCACACGCGCGTTCTGCCAAAAGCACCATTTGCATGCCTATCGTGTGGTTTTGCAGAAAACTGCGTCCGCGTCTACCAAAAGATGCATGCGCATGCTTAAAACGCGCTTTGGCACAAATCCATGTGCGGATGTTAAAAAGAGCAGCATCGGCATGCTTTTCACGTCGTTTGGTAGAAATCCACGCGCGCGTTCTGCCAAAAGCACCATTTGCATGCATATCGTGTGGTTTTGCAGAAAACTGCGTCCGCGTCTACCAAAAGATGCATGCGCATGCTTAAAACGCGTTTTGGCACAAATCCATGTGCGGGTGCTAAAAAGAGCAGCATCGGCATGCTTTTCACGTCGTTTGGTAGAAATCCACACGCGCGTTCTGCCAAAAGCACCATTTGCATGCCTATCGTGTGGTTTTGCAGAAAACTGCGTCCGCGTCTACCAAAAGATGCATGCGCATGCTTAAAACGCGCTTTGGCACAAATCCATGTGCGGATGTTAAAAAGAGCAGCATCGGCATGCTTTTCACGTCGTTTGGTAGAAATCCACACGCGCGTTCTGCCAAAAGCACCATTTGCATGCATATCGTGTGGTTTTGCAGAAAACTGCGTCCGCGTCTACCAAAAGATGCATGTGCATGCTAAAAACGCGTTTTGGCACAAATCCATGTGCGGATGTTAAAAAGAGCAGCATCGGCATGCTTTTCACGTCGTTTGGTAGAAATCCACACGCGCGTTCTGCCAAAAGCACCATTTGCATGCCTATCGTGTGGTTTTGCAGAAAACTGCGTCCGCGTCTACCAAAAGATGCATGCGCATGCTTAAAAACGCGTTTTGGCACAAATCCATGTGCGGGTGCTAAAAAGAGCAGCATCGGCATGCTTTTCACGTCGTTTGGTAGAAATCCACACGCGCGTTCTGCCAAAAGCACCATTTGCATGCATATCGTGTGGTTTTGCAGAAAACTGCGTCCGCGTCTACCAAAAGATGCATGTGCATGCTAAAAACGCGTTTTGGCACAAATCCATGTGCGGATGTTAAAAAGAGCAGCATCGGCATGCTTTTCACGTCGTTTGGTAGAAATCCACGCGCGCGTTCTGCCAAAAGCACCATTTGCATGCATATCGTGTGGTTTTGCAGAAAACTGCGTCCGCGTCTACCAAAAGATGCATGCGCATGCTTAAAACGCGCTTTGGCACAAATCCATGTGCGGGTGCTAAAAAGAGCAGCATCGGCATGCTTTTCACGTCGTTTGGTAGAAATCCACACGCGCGTTCTGCCAAAAGCACCATTTGCATGCCTATCGTGTGGTTTTGCAGAAAACTGCGTCCGCGTCTACCAAAAGATGCATGCGCATGCTTAAAACGCGTTTTGGCACAAATCCATGTGCGGGTGCTAAAAAGAGCAGCATCGGCATGCTTTTCACGTCGTTTGGTAGAAATCCACACGCGCGTTCTGCCAAAAGCACCATTTGCATGCCTATCGTGTGGTTTTGCAGAAAACTGCGTCCGCGTCTAACCAAAAGATGCATGCGCATGCTTAAAACGCGCTTTGGCACAAATCCATGTGCGGATGTTAAAAAGAGCAGCATCGCATGCTTTTCACGTCGTTTGGTAGAAATCCACGCGCGCGTTCTGCCAAAAGCACCATTTGCATGCATATCGTGTGGTTTTGCAGAAAACTGCGTCCGCGTCTACCAAAAGATGCATGCGCATGCTTAAAACGCGTTTTGGCACAAAATCCATGTGCGGGTGCTAAAAAGAGTAGCATCGGCATGCTTTTCACGTCGTTTGGTAGAAATCCACACGCGCGTTCTGCCAAAAGCACCATTTGCATGCCTATCGTGTGGTTTTGCAGAAAACTGCGTCCGCGTCTACCAAAAGATGCATGCGCATGCTTAAAACGCGTTTTGGCACAAATCCATGTGCGGGTGCTAAAAAGAGCAGCATCGGCATGCTTTTCACGTCGTTTGGTAGAAATCCACACGCGCGTTCTGCCAAAAGCACCATTTGCATGCCTATCGTGTGGTTTTGCAGAAAACTGCGTCCGCGTCTACCAAAAGATGCATGCGCATGCTTAAAACGCGTTTTGGCACAAATCCATGAGCGGGTGCTAAAAAGAGCAGCATCGGCATGCTTTTCACGTCGTTTGGTAGAAATCCACACGCGCGTTCTGCCAAAAGCACCATTTGCATGCCTATCGTGTGGTTTTCCAGAAAACTGCGGCCGCGTCTACCAAAAGATGCATGCGCATGCTTAAAACGCGCTTTGGCACAAATCCATGTGCGGATGTTAAAAAGAGCAGCATCGGCATGCTTTTCACGTCGTTTGGTAGAAATCCACGCGCGCGTTCTGCCAAAAGCACCATTTGCATGCCTATCGTGTGGTTTTGCAGAAAACTGCGTCCGCGTCTACCAAAAGATGCATGCGCATGCTTAAAACGCGCTTTGGCACAAATCCATGTGCGGATGTTAAAAAGAGCAGCATCGGCATGCTTTTCACGTCGTTTGGTAGAAATCCACGCGCGCGTTCTGCCAAAAGCACCATTTGCATGCATATCGTGTGGTTTTGCAGAAAACTGCGTCCGCGTCTACCAAAAGATGCATGCGCATGCTTAAAACGCGTTTTGGCACAAATCCATGTGCGGGTGCTAAAAAGAGCAGCATCGGCATGCTTTTCACGTCGTTTGGTAGAAATCCACACGCGCGTTCTGCCAAAAGCACCATTTGCATGCCTATCGTGTGGTTTTGCAGAAAACTGCGTCCGCGTCTACCAAAAGATGCATGCGCATGCTAAAAACGCGTTTTGGCACAAATCCATGTGCGGGTGCTAAAAAGAGCAGCATCGGCATGCTTTTCACGTCGTTTGGTAGAAATCCACACGCGCGTTCTGCCAAAAGCACCATTTGCATGCCTATCGTGTGGTTTGCAGAAAACTGCGTCTGCGTCTACCAAAAGATGCATGCGCATGCTTTAAAACGCGCTTTGGCACAAATCCATGTGCGGATGTTAAAAAGAGCAGCATCGGCATGCTTTTCACGTCGTTTGGTAGAAATCCACACGCGCGTTCTGCCAAAAGCACAATTTGCATGCATATCGTGTGGTTTTGCAGAAAACTGCGTCCGCGTCTACCAAAAGATGCATGTGCATGCTTAAAACGCGCTTTGGCACAAATCCATGTGCGGGTGCTAAAAAGAGCAGCATCGGCATGCTTTTCACGTCGTTTGGTAGAAATCCACGCGCGCGTTCTGCCAAAAGCACCATTTGCATGCCTATCGTGTGGTTTTGCAGAAAACTGCGTCCGCGTCTACCAAAAGATGCATGCGCATGCTTAAAACGCGTTTTGGCACAAATCCATGTGCGGATGTTAAAAAGAGCAGCATCGGCATGCTTTTCACGTCGTTTGGTAGAAATCCACGCGCGCGTTCTGCCAAAAGCACAATTTGCATGCATATCGTGTGGTTTTGCAGAAAACTGCGTCCGCGTCTACCAAAAGATGCATGTGCATGCTTAAAACGCGCTTTGGCACAAATCCATGTGCGGGTGCTAAAAAGAGCAGCATCGGCATGCTTTTCACGTCGTTTGGTAGAAATCCACGCGCGCGTTCTGCCAAAAGCACCATTTGCATGCCTATCGTGTGGTTTTGCAGAAAACTGCGTCCGCGTCTACCAAAAGATGCATGCGCATGCTTAAAACGCGTTTTGGCACAAATCCATGTGCGGATGTTAAAAAGAGCAGCATCGCATGCTTTTCACGTCGTTTGGTAGAAATCCACGCGCGCGTTCTGCCAAAAGCACCATTTGCTTGCATATCGTGTGGTTTTGCAGAAAACTGCGTCCGCGTCTACCAAAAGATGCATGTGCATGCTAAAAACGCGTTTTGGCACAAATCCATGTGCGGGTGCTAAAAAGAGCAGCATCGGCATGCTTTTCACGTCGTTTGGTAGAAATCCACGCGC